>NC_056732.1:1194290032-1194492532 GCF_019279795.1 Protopterus annectens
CTGTCTAGACATATTTGAGCTCTGAGAGTACTTGGTAATTTATTTTGTGACACTGTGTAGGCCGCTCCTAATAGCCTTGCTCTTGGTCAGGCTACCATTTGTATTGATAGCAACATTACACAGTAACATTGGACACCTTTTGCTAAGGGCCTTAAAGTAGCTGATAAAGAGGTGACTGGTGGCAGTAATAACTACCTAATAGTCTAGACATAAGGGGGCATAGCTAGTAAACCTGTGACAGCCTTTCCCAGGTGTGCAGGTGTGTGTGTGTGTGTGTGTGTGTGCGTGTGTGTGTGTGTGTGTGTGTGTGTGTGTGTGTGTGTGTGTGTGTGTGTGTGTGTGTGTAAAACAAATCTCCAGGAGTGTGTCTGTGTGCCAGCTACTTGGGAAGGGACACAAAGTACTGGTTGGACAGAGAGAGTGTTGGTGGTCTTTGCTTGGCGACTCAGCTGAGGTCTCAACTCTATAGCTGTGTCAGTGGGGAGTCTTACTGGAGATCTGAAGAAAGAGAGATAAACCAACCCTGGAATGATTGTGGTCTCTGTGTGCTCTTAAGGGAAATTGCATTTGATGCAGTGAGCTGCATCTGGAAATACTGTCTGTGCACCTGTCATCCTCCCAGTGTACGTCACCCAGTGGTGCTAGTGGTGAGGATTGAGGCTCCTTCATTCCTGGGCTAGAAGTGGGGCATCACACAGGGTACAGTCATCATTATTTGCCCATTGTGTGTGTGTGTGTGCGTGGGGGTAATTGGAAGGCATATTTGACACATAGGAACTGTATGTGAGTGTGAGAGATGAAATCATAGCAATTATGTGTGTGTGTGTGTGTGTGTGTGTGTGTGTGTGTGTGTGTGTGTGTGTGTGTGTGTGTGTGTGTGTGTGTGTGTGTGTCTGTATGTGTGCGCGCACGTGAGGTGTCATGGTCAAATTGAGGTGTACTGTGTTTCAGTCTGTAGGGACACAGCCACAGCAATTGTGCCACCTCTACACCCTGCCATCCTAGACAGATGTAAGCTGTACATGACAGAGGGTCAAGCTCATTTGTGGATGTCCCTGGCCACTTGAACTCCGTCTGCCAGGACTGCTACCTTTATGACCTTGGCTTGAAGGTGGAGTTCTAACAGGATATAAACAATGTGTGCTGGATGAGCTGTCATCACAATTATGTCCACAATCATGAATATGTGGATGACCATGTCTGGGTGTGGACACATCTACCACTGATGTAGCAATGGAAGTACTCCCATTGCAAGAGTGGGATCTGGCACAGCCATGATTGATGAAATCTGGCAATATATTTGCAGACTGGATGTGTGGATGCTGCCCCTTCCTCACCAGATCATCCAGAATAGACACTGTACAGTCTGATGTGTCATTCATCCTGACCAAGGAGTCATACACATGGCTTATGTAATCTTGTACATATGAATGCAAATCATGCAGCAGTATGACAATCTCTTCTTGCTTGTGCCTCCATGATGGTCCTGCACATATTGGGTGGTACTGACTGACACACCAACCTTGTCTGAACACCTGAACCACACCTGTGTGGTTCTTTACCCTCAAAAAGGTTAGGCTGAGATTCTGCCAACTCTGTAACTGAGTTACCCATACTACCCTGGACAACCATGTCCCCATCAGCCTGTTCTTTCTGAGATGGGTCTGTGTCCTGAATATGCATATGCAAAATGACTGTATCCATACTGAGGGGAAGTGATGTTTGACCCTCAATGTCTGTGTCAGACATGCCCTATACAGCTCCAGACTGTGGCTGAGCATTACTCACATCATTGTCAGAGGCTACCTTTCCTCCAACATCAGGCAATAGGAGGCTTACAGTGCTGGTGCATCAAAATACCTCACCTGTGAATACATCAGGAAGAACAAAAAAACAAAATAAATGCTAACACAAATTGTATATAATACCTATGCCAGAAGAAATCAACCAGACATGCAAAACCAATAATCTTAGAGAGTACTACATATAACTAATACCAAAAAGGTATACCCATACCATGACCAGGTGGTCATTGTACCCCAACACTAGCCAATATACACATTTCTAACAGGCTATTTAAAATAAAAAGTGCACCAAATCCTGCAACAACATATTGATTTATTTAATATAAACAGAATGCTTTCGTCCTACACTAAATAACAAGGAACTTCATCAGAGGTAAAAACATCATTCTCTTCCTGTTCTTAAATATGTCAGTCAAAAATAATACATCCAATTACTTACAACACTAAAATCAGTCAACATATTAATACAATGTAAAAATCAATTCCTTAATCACTAAAAACATTTACATTCATAAAAAGCACATCAGAAATTTCTTAAATAAAAAATTCAAACATTAAATTGCACTTTCCCTACCCTTAAAAATGCTTATTGTAGACAAAGCTATCATGACTTACACAGACCCATAAGTGCCAAAGCCATAGTCTTAAACTAAGTGCTAACAAATGCATCATCATTCCCTTCGGTAAAAACAATGTTCCTGCTGATTATAAAATAAACAACAATACCCTAAGTACCAGTTCACTAGTGAGAGACCTGGGAAGACAAGTTGACTGTGACCTCAGCTCTGACTATACCATGTGTCTACTGTGGTGAGGAAGGCATTCTATGTCACTCACCTGATAAGCAAAGGCATCACCTCAAGAGCAAAAGAGGTTATAACTCCCTTGTGCTCATCCCTCATCAGGCCTGGTTTTGAATATAATGCTCCCTTTGGTATGTACTGTACCAGACACCTGCAGCAACTTGAGAAACCACTGAGATTTCTAACTAAGACAATTCAGGGTCTCCATCACATGTCTTATATGGACAGATTGAAGTCACTGTCACTGTACTTAATAGCATATAGACTACTTAGAAGCAACTTATGTCTGGCTTACAGGGCTGCCTCTGACCCATATCTTATGAAAATGCTGCAAATCCGTAAGTCAAATGGGACTAGAGTCACTCATTCCAGAGACCTCAATCTAGCCTGTGACATAAATAGGGGTTCCCTATTATTTAAGTGAATGTTCAGTATTGTGAATGCTGCTTTATCGACAGCTAAATGTTGAAATAGCCAAATCCCAAACAAACAGAACAGCAATTATTTTTCCTAGGGAAAAAAAATCACTGAGACATTTTCGGGACTTTGCCATTTCCTCCACTGTGGTGCAATCTCGGAGTTGTTATATTTAAGTAGGCGGGATGTGTGGGGCACACCCCAAAATCGCTGTTCCGTTTGTTCGGGATTTGGCCTTTTCGGCGTTAAGCTGTCAACATAGCAGCGTTCGCAATTTTGAACGTTCACTTATTTAATAGAGAAGCTAAATAGGACCTGCTGGGTAGATGGATACATCTCTCAGAGGCTGCCACTCCTCTGGGACAGGCTTTCAATCCATGTAAAGCAGAGCACCTCCATGATCCTGTTTAAATGCAACCTAGATGACTGGATAGGAAACTGTAAATTTCTGCCAAGGATTACCCGTGCTTCTCTCCTGTCATGGGTAATCCTTGCTATGAAAATCTTGGGTATAGATGATATCTCTCTCTTCTAGTATTATATTGGGAATTAATGACTAGCCTTTTAAAGACCCTCAGGTCAATAGCCTAGTAACACCCTATGAACCTATGAACCTATGATGAATTCCGTCATTATTTAGTGCAGGATGAACACGGTCAGTTCATATTAAATACATCAATATGTTACTGCAGAATTTGGTGTGCTTTTTTCTTTTTTAACAGTCTGTTAGAATTGTGTATATTGGTGACTAGTTGGTCCTTATGAAGTTCACTGATTCCTGGTTTTGTATTGGAGTGTGACAACAGCTTCATGGTGTCTCAGGTTGATTCAATACCTGGAGATTTAACTATTTTAATTCAGCAGTAATTGAAATTTGTTCCAGCAATACCTGTTTCTATGAATGAGTGCAATACAAATGGTTAGCCTTTCATGCCAACAGGCTATTCTATGCAAAGTATTACTTTATATCCTTGTTGAGCTGATGTAAATACTGGATCTATTGTAGTTACCAACTTGCATTCATGGTTAGTCAACCCTATATATATATATATATATATATATATATATATATATATATATATATATATATATATATATAGGAACTTACCGTTAGAATATAGTTATCTGTTGGAATGAATAAGAGTTAATCAGGTTCCAAAAGGTCTTCACTTTTAGGAATTTCCAGTTGGGCTGGTTGAGAACTTGTTGCTACATCAAGTGTATGAACTGTTTGACTGTACCAGTTTGGAAATTATGAAGCTTATTATGTTGTACTATGGGCTTTGGATCATGAAATTAGGCATTAAGTGCCAGTATTGAGAGTGACTTGTTTTCTTCTTTCATTCTTGAATACAACAATGTTTTTAAAAAGGGTGAAGAACCAGATGCCAAAAAGGCAATTTAAGCAAACAAAGTTGAACAGGGATAAGGTGGAATATGAGGAGAAGCAGGCTTATTTTAGACCTATGACACTTGCTCATAAACACGAAGCTATGAGGGAACATGCTTCAGTGGATTGAGTTTCACCTATGTATACTTTGGGCAAGGGGCTTACTCACTGTGAAGATGACATGTTTAGAAACAGCATATCTCAATGAACAGAGACTCCCCATGTTTGAGATATTGTGGCAAGGATGCCAGTTGCACAAGGTGGGGCAAGAAAGGGAGGAACAAGAGAAAGAATTAGATGTATGCATGTTACCAAGTTTGTGCAGTGTAGAAGCCAGTAATGGACTTTGATTTTATCAGTGTAGACTCTGGATTTAGAATTTTCAACATGTCAGATTTCAATTGATAATGATTATTCTTTGTTCAAATTTTTTCTTTCTCTCTTTCTTTCCTAATTTCATGATCTATTTGACAATATTATTAATTCAATTGAAATTATATAGCAGGCAATTAAATTTGAAGATTTTATTAGGGATAGTATAGTTAGTTCCAATTTCAGCCTCAGAAGTATCTTTATACCCCTCCTAATCCCATTGTTTACATATTTGAGTGTGTCTATGAAGAACAACTCAGATGTTGTGTGTCTATCATGTCTCAAGATGTAGACAATTTGATGGTGGCTGAAAGAAATGTTTTGAAACAACTGTAAAGAGGGTCAGGTGGTACTTATGGGCCTTCTTGACTATTCTAGTATGATGTTTGATGTTTTATATGATGTCCATACATACACATGTGTATCACGGAATGAAGTTTATGCCGCCTATGCTTGGATAAATTTTTGTCTTCATGATATGGTGTGTCAGTGTAGTATATCTGACACTTGGCTTGAGTTTGTGAATGTAGCCAAGCCGGTCATTCCTTCCATTTTTGGCATTCTGAAAATTCATAAGAATGCTGATGATTACCCTTTGAGGCTCATAGTGGTGGCAAGGAGATCTAAGACCTAACCTTTGGCAGTATTTATTGATTTTTATTTTAAGTGTTTGATTGAAAGGGAAGGGCACATTGCATGTGATTCTTGGCATTTTTTACAAATGCTTGACAGTATGTCATTAAAAAGTGAGATCATATTTGTGACAATAGACATTCCCCCAGATTCATGAAGCTCGGCGCAAGGCCGGTGTAAGGCCTGCGCCGGCCATGCAGCGTATAAATGGTGTAGTAGTGCCATGTGCGTATTAATGAAGGTGCGCCGCTACCACATCCACGTGCATAGGACTCGTGCACGAGTGCAAGGGGCGTTACTAAGCTGCGCCCGGAGGCGTGTCAATGTCGGCTGGCGATGAGCAACCTAAACTGCTGAATATTATAGCCTGCCTGCAATAGTAATCGCACCTATCAGGGTCCGTGGATAATGAAACGTATGCAAAGCATGCAAGACAGTTCCCGGCCACACAAAATGGAGAACCAAACAGAAATGCACACAACATAATATGAGTTTCCATCCATGGAACAATTGACATTTAAAATCGTGTGTCCATAATGTACTGCACTGTCAGAAGTTATACCCAGTGGAAGTGAAGTGCATTATGTCAGTGCGCCACCAATAACATGTCTAGCCCCATGGGTATTGTCACCAGCAGTCCCACAATGGTAGTGATAGTACACAGCAGGGCAGTTGTGGCTATATAACAACCGTAAAGAAACCTGATAGTCCATATTGTTTACCAAACACACACAAACATATGTATATTAAAATGCGTTATACACATGAACAGGGACGTAACCGTCACATACACATAAGGATGCTATATGCGGAACCGGGATATCCAAAAGTAGAACCCATGCATGCAAATGCAATATGCAACAACCACTGTATAGCACATAACCCGCACCCATGTCCGAATGTTCACCAAATCCAGCTACCAGCCTTGCGCATCCGTACACCTACACATAGCGGGTATTCCCCATATGTAGTAGGAAGTATCGTCCTAGGCAGTGTCCGGATTGCAAATATGTATCCCACATTTGTAAACATCCCATCACAGGTACGTAAATCCAAATGCCCACGCTAATGTTCGGCAAATGTGTGTACATCCCGTGGGATAAGTAACCTATTGAAACCTCAGAGTTGTTTACATGCCACGGTGTCCATTACTGTACACATCTGGACAAAACATGTATGTGTAGTCACGGTACTGTTCAGTTTCTACACAGACATGCAATTCATACTATGCAGGATGGAACAGCTGTCCACCATGCAGGTCACCCCACTAGGGTTGCCACCTGTTCAGATGGCCAAGGTGGGACATCCCTTGTAGAAATGTGAGAATTTGCAGGATAAATCATACCCCCGGCCTGTGCAAAGTACAGAATTACATGTGTATGCCAAGATAAAAGCTAATGCCATAGCATTTGAATAGCTTATGCTATCCCAAATAATAGTTATGTGTACCAGATGCAAAATACCTGTATCATGCAACTAGTACAGAAATGAAGAAATATATTATTGTCTTAAAATCACAGGACATTTGCCATGTCTTAGGTGTCATCGAGGACACAACTGTCCAAAGTGGGACCTCCCTCAAAGAGGAGCAAGTGGTAATCCTACTCCCCACTGAATTATCGACAGTATATATTCAACTCAATCACATACCGACACCACCTCTCAACCTATTACAGCAACAAAACCTGGACAAAGCCTAAAAGGATGAGTGGACAAATAGGGACAGATGTAATTACTGCTCTCACAAGATTCGAAAGTTCACGGAATAATAGTATGTACATAAGCAGGAAATGTTGTGAAGGATGTAGGGTAGTCCCTAGTATTACAGAGGTCCGTACATATATACTGTAACAAGCCGTCACATATGTTGACTGTACTACTGCATACACGTAGTTAATTCATAGTTAAGTCATGTGCAAAATAATAACCCTCGTAAGAATGAATACAGGAAATAGTCAAATGTGAATGGGAACACCACTCACCGTGGATTATGTACCGTAACCGCCCCCACCCATATTATGTATTGCCAACATCATAAGCTGCTGACAGGTGCCCAAACACCTGTGTCTGTAAACACAGATTAAATGTTTAAAATGAACAAACCCTGTCCATGTGCTTTGTCTGACATTTGAACATGGTCAGGGCAGTTCCGTTCACCAGGCGGACAAGCCTAAACCCAGATCACCACATGAACACCCTGACAATTAAAGACCGGTATGTGTCAGGACTATAAGCCTTTGGGTTCTGAATATCCCTGCAGTGATGAAATATGCAGCGTGGGTCCAGAGCAGTAGGGAATAGGGAATGTGTAAAATGTAGTACCGCATGTTTCCCAGTAGGAGAATGGATGCCTGTGACGTAAGTGAAGCGGTGAGGCATATGTTAATGTAGCTATGTACTATGGGTATGCATATAAATGAGTCAGAACACCAAACGTATAGTGGTTACAGCATCCGGCCAACGTGAATGCAGTCCCAGTTGAACAACGACTACAGCACATATAATGTGAAAGTGTAATGAATGCGTCTGTGCTGTACAGACAGTTAAATATGTAAAGGTGAATGTGTTTTGCAAACGTCCGATTGCTTAACCGTATTACAGATAATTACTGGTACTGTCACAAGTAATAAAGCCCACATAAGCACAAAGACTTAGTAAACATATGTAACCCACAATAAGGATATGTGTCGCGCCTGCAGCCTGCTGGCGTAACCTACAATAAGGAAATGCAAGTGCTTCTGTGCGTGTGTGATCCGCTTCACAGCATAGTAAATGAATGCTGTTTCCCCCATGTTAGTTATACATGGCTCAAACCTGTTAACCTCGTAAAGTATGAAACCGGACAAAGCCATGCAAACTACTGGTACAAATAGGGACAAACACCAGATATGTGCCAGAACAAACATAGAAAGCGGATAGAATAACGGGTGTGTCAGTAGCATGGATTCTCTGAAGGGTATGCAGTCGTAACCTGAACTGCTTGCCAGAAATCCCCACTGTAAGTCTCAAATGAAATGCCACGACATTGCCAGATAAACACAGGTTTATTAAAAACACATTGAAAATAAAGGGGCAAGCAGCTGTACACTCTGCGACAATCTGTATAGTGGAAAGGTATTGTATGGATATAGATATATGTGTATACACATAATCCACAGACGTAAACCAAAGCAAGTTATGAAATGAGGATTGTACATGCATATATGTATACACAACAGACTTATGTCCCGTAGATATGACATATGTACATAAATAGGCAACGTTATATCTAATATGGGTAGACAAACAGACATGCAGGAAAGGTGAATAAACCGCAGCATTCCAAACCATTGGCCAGAAAGTGAAAGTCCAGCAAGTTCTACACTTTAAACATGCATATAGGTGTCCATTGCAGGACTCCAAAAATTGAATCTTACGTAGTGTCAACCGACATTGACGCAAAACAAGTGACCGCAGCAAATACGAAATAGCTGTACATGCAACAGTATCAGGTGCAAGGGTGACGACATGTGTCGATAGAATGTATGACGTATGAACTGATATCCGGAGAGTGGGGAGTGCATATAAGTGTCTCCACACTTCAGTACCGCACACATTAAACATGTGTAATGGGTACTGTAGAGGGTTGTCAGGTATGGGAATCATGGTATGCAGAAATGGGCTTAGGTGTTGTTTGGCAGATTTCGTGAGGTCACCCGTGGGAGTGATGTGGGTATAGCACACGCCTATATTCTCAATAATGGGGCAAACCATCCACTGGATATTGCGGAAACCATTTTGGCAATATGTAGGGCCCTATATCAGTGTCATGTAGGCGATTATCATGGATGGACATGCGTACGACCAAGATGGTACCCATAACTGGCAAACTGTCAGAATAACACAGCTGCACTAAGGCATAGTACATGAAATACAAATAGGGACTATATTAGATATACCCCAGACAAAGTCAGAACATTGTGAGAATACTGGCGTACCCATGAATACGGATGTTATGAGTGTTACTAATCATGTAATGGAAATGTCAGTCACTATTATCTACCGCACAGTCCGTAATGCCTTGACAGCAATTTACCAGAAAGGCACATCACTATGACTAATGTAACAAGGTCAAACGTCAGGGCGTTTACCCATAATGTATACAGGTTAGGGGTATGAAGGTAACCTGTCCAAAATACATGTACAGAACTAGTGATACTAGGTGGACAGGTGAGAAGAAAGACATCAGGACAAATGAGAAAACATGTACAAGACACACGCATGTACTCCGACAAATGTGAATGACAACATATGCCCTGTGAATGTCAATGTGGAAGGTTAATAGACACAAAAGTAATGTGTCCTCAGGGTGTCATGCAGTGTCACCGTAACAAATGTCCAGTCCCCAGACATGTACATGAGCTCTGCCACTGACGGAAAGCGCAAATACCGGCGCACACATACAGTACATGATAGACCAATTAGTGTGGATAAGCAGCTGTTGGCCTGTGTGAGGAATACAACTGTCTGGGTGGGTGTGTCCTGCAATATAAATGTAATGGCATGTGGCCTGTGATGCCGCCATACAGTGTGTGTATTGGTGTCAGAATGTTGATATTTTGTTACAGACACATACTGCAACTGTACAGATTCATAGAATGTGCAGAGTTCTGCCTCATATGTTTGGTGAGTTCCACGTAACAACAGTAACATTCTGGCACTTTCATGATAACTGAAGACATGAAATAATGACAAACATGTGAGTAAGACACCAACCGACCAGAAAAGCCATACTAATGCAAAACCTATTTTTGTGTCAACTATCTACGTTTGTAAGAGCAACATGTCAATACTGCCCCTATGTGTCCCACTATCAGATAAGGCCTTGTCCAGCAACATGCTCTAGGAGGTGGAGTGGTATGAACAGAAACAGATCCATGTGTGATGAAACAACAATATCGACTGCAAGATAATGCAGAAGGTATGAAATGCGCTGCAGTAGGACGTGCAGTACTGTCCGCAGGTATGTGCTGACATGTCAAATGACACAGCACTCTACATGAAGAACCTATAGGGCTGTCACCTTTACAAATGATGATAGTGGGACATACCCAGAGCCATGCACACAGCACAAATAGACATACACACATCAAAACTAGGCCATGATGATACATGAAGCCTCCGGGGTGTACGAGTACAGTGAGAGTACAGCAAGGATAGATGTCTGCCAAGATATACAGCAAACGCCTGTAAGGGCGTGTAACACCACCCGTAACACGGACATTGCATGGACAATGTTGGGAGTTGCAACATACCCCATTGGTATGTGAAAGCTATGCAAATATGTGATACATGAAACAGTCAGCTGTCCGTGCAAGAGCAGAGTTATGGGCAGAAAATAGATTATATACATATATATTTATATATAGAGAGAGAGCGATACAGACATACACACACACACACACACACACGTGGCAGGGCTGGTAATCGAACCTGTGCATGACTACCCTATCACACTACAGCATGACGCATTTACAGAACATGCTACCGAGATTACTAAACACAGCAGACACACAGGCATTCTACTAGGTGCGTGTCAACATCCGCAAAGACAAAGACATCAGCAGGATACATCTGTGTTGCGAAGCATCTAAAAGCATAACCTGAGTCCCCAGGTGGACAGGAGCATGCACACACACACACACACACACACACACATACACATCTGGCAGGCCTGGGAATCGAACTTACACCTAACTACCCTATCACACTACATCATGACGCATTTATAGAACGAGCTACCGAGACTACTGAACACAGCACTCCCAGAGGCATACTTCTAGGTGGGTGACATAATCCGCAAAGGCAAAGACGCTGATCGGGAATGTATATGTTGTGAGGCATCTAAAAGCATTACTGTGTCCCCAGGCAGCTGGAAACACACACACACACACACACACACACACACACACACACACACTTGGAAGGGCCGGGAGTTGAATACACACCTACCTACTCTAACACACTAGAGCATTACACATTTACAGAGCACGCACGAGATTACTGAACACAGCACTCCCAGAGGCATACTTCTAGGTGGGTGACATCATCCGCAAAGGCAAGACGCCGATAGGGAATGTATGTGTTGTGAGGCATCTAAAAGCATTACTGTGTCCTCAGGCAGCTGGAAACACACACACAAACACACACTTGGAAGGGCCGGGAGTTGAACACACACCTACCTACTCTAACACACTACAGCATTACGCATTTACAGAACGCGCTACCGAGATTACTGAACACAGCACTCCCAGAGGCATACTTCTAGGTGGATGACATCATCCGCAAAGGCAAAGACGCTGATAGGGAATGTATGCATTGTGAGGCATCTAAATGCTTTACTGTGTCCCCAGGCAGCTGGAAACACACACACACACACACACACACACACACACACACACACACACACACACACTTGGAAGGGCTGGGAGTTGAACACACACCTACCTACTCTAACACACTACAGCATTACGCATTTACACTATGTGCATAAAACATAAGCAGCCCCAGTCAGCCACCCTTCCCAAGGTTAGGATGGTCTCAGCATCATCTGGACAAGGGGTTCAGCAAGTTGTACTATACAAGTCCTAATACCTACTAATGGTACTGCTACTACTATGAAGTTAAGCAGCTTAAACAAAAGTGAAAACTGTTAGATGTCCAAATGAAAACATGACCTTTGACTAAACAAGAATTAACTGGATGCTCTGTGCATTAGACATAGGCAATCCTAAATTACTGACTGGGCAAAAGGAAGGGTACAGTCATCATTATTTTAACAGTGTGTATGTGTGGTGGTGGTGGGGACATTGGAAGGCAAGTTTGACACATAGGAACTGTGTGTGAGAGATGAAGTCATGGCAATTATGTACTTTCATAGCTACTACATCCAGATGTAATAAAGTGCACTGTGAAATGTGTGATTTTGAGTGTGTGTGTGTGTGTGTGTGTGTGTGTGTGTGTGTGTGTGTGTGTGTGTGTGTGTGTGTGTGTGTGTGTATGTTTGTGTGTGCATGAGGTGTCATGGTCAAAGTGAGGTGTACTGTGTTTCAGTCTGCAGGGACACAGCCACAGCATTTGTACCAGCTCTACACCCTATCATCCTGGACAGATGTAAGCTGTGTGTGCTTTGAAATAGATGCCAAATGGTTAGAATTAGAATCAGTAGAGAGACTGTGGCATTTGGAGGCTGAAGAAAAGGAGAAACAAATGGCATTAGAATCAGCAGAAGAAGACTGAGATATCTGGAAGCTGAAGAGAATGAGAGACAGAGGCAACATGAAAGAGGAGATGCTGACTTTTCGCCAGGGTCATGGAGGTAATGGGGAAGGGAGTAAACAAACCCCAGAAGAAACAAAAGGACAGTAAATTTCTTCCACAATTTACAGCGGGTGATAATTTTGATAGTTCTGTTCATATGCTTGAAAAGGAGGGTGTGCAAACAGCATAATGTTGATCAAGTGCTCTGGGTACAGTTCCTGACCCCTTACTCCATAGGTAAAGCTGTAACTGCTATTTCTAAATTGTCCTGATACTGATTGCTTAAATTATAATACTTGTTAAAACTATTTATATATTTATTAGAGCATTTAAGTTCACACTTGAAGCTTATAGGGAAAAGTTTCATGAGCTGAAAGGCAGATGACAGATGAGTGTGTGTGAATATATTGCTGGAGTGCTAAGCACTTATTTTCACAGATGTGTGAGGGGTATCAGATCACCACTTTTGAAGGGCTGGCAGACCTTTTGGTGAGGGGAAGAAGTCATTAGCACTTTGTCTGAGGACATGAGAATCTGGTAGTTAGCCGGATAGAAAATGTAACACAGGAGATGAGTTGGGGAAAAGAGGGGCCTATACCTAGCAAACAGGATATTACTGCACAGGGGAAAGGGATACCAGTGCTGCTCATGGGTTTAAAGGGAACCCATGGTGGACAGCCTAAACCACCCCAGCAGAATATGCCAGTAACAGAGGAAGCCACTAGTTCAGGACAGAATCCCAGCAGTAAGTTGTCTGGAGACAGCAAGGGTAACCAAACTACCACAAGAGGTTATATCCTATCTTAGTAGATGGGAAACAGGTGACTGCTAAGAAAGACACAGCCTCTGACCTAACCATTGTGAAGCCTAGAATGATTAAAGAGAAGCACTACTTGCCTGAGCAGTCTACTCCAGTCAGAGCTTTAGGAGGGACCCCATTCCAAATACCTTTGGCTAGGGGTCACCTTGAGATGGGAGTAATTGCAAAAAGAAAGGGAAGCAAGCGATTAAGCATGTTTGAGCATAACCCTGCAGATGTCCTGCTAGGGAATGATCTTCATAAGGCAGTGCCTTCTGTGCATGCAATTACACACAGTCAGGCTTTGAGACAAGCATGTGGGCCTGGTAGCCGGGGGGGGGGGGGCAGACAGACCACACACTTGAATCCAGGACTGTTGAGGTGGTTAATTCAGGGAGGCAGCTACCCTGTAGCATTGAGACTGAAGGTGAGCCACAGTTGCTTGTGGGTACTGATGTTCCCTTGGAAAGAGTAACTGCAAGGGCAGAGGTGAGTAATAGTACCCAGGCTGACAGTGAGGCACCGCTGTCAGAGGATACCAGACTTCCTGTGGAAGGGGAGCTGGTAAGGATTACAAAGAGAGAGTTGAGGCAGGCTCAGCTCTCATACCCTACATTACAAGGCTTGAGGGAGGTAGCCAGTGAGGCACCTGATTGTCAAGGAAAGGGGGAATCTGTATTCTGGGATAAAGCATTACAGTATAGAGAGTAGACCCCTGAGGGAGGGCTAGAGGGTGAGAGAACACACAGTTGGTAGTGCCCAGAGGCTACAATCTGGAATTTCTAGCCATAGCCCATGGCATTCCCTTTGCAGGTCATATGGACATAAAGCAGACAAACAGACATATTATGCAGAACATTTATTGGCCTGGGATTTCCAGAGATGTAACAAGGTACTGCAGGACCCTGCTGTGTAGCCAGTGCCAGTAGGTAGGCAAGGCAGGAGACAAGCTGAAAGCTACTTTGATGACTTTGCCTGTGATAGAAGGAGCCATTTCAGAGGGTAGCTATGAATATTGTGGGGCTCCTCTGAGTACCCCAAGTTCCATTGGGAAAAGTATATCCAGTGGTAGTAGATTATGCTGCCAGATACCTGGGGTGGTGGCTCTTGTCCTCCCATTGAGGGCAGAAAAGGTGGCAAATGTTTTGTTAGAGATTTTAAGCAGGATAGGTTTTCCAAAGAAATACTGACTGACAAAGGTGCCAATTTCATGTTAGACCTCCTGGTTTGTCTGTGGAAGCACTATGGGGGTGAAACACCTAAACACTATCCCCTACCATTCCCAGACTAATGGTCTTGTTGAGGAGGTTAAACTCTACACTAAAGACCATGCTACAGGCATTTGCAGACCAAGTTTAAGTAGCTGAGTGGGACAAATATTTGCCCCCATCTGTTGTTTGCTTACAGAGAGGTGCACCCAGGAATCCACAGTTTTCACCCTTTAGTTGCTGTATGGGCACAGGATGAGGGTACCTCTAGATTTGATTTGAGATAAGTGGGAGGATGATTGTGAATTCCACAAAGAGTCTGTCATGACATATGCCTAAACATTAGGACAAGGCTCAGGAACTCAATGGCTTGGCCTAGGAGAACCTAGCAGAAGCCCAACAGCAGAAAAAGGTATGGTATGACAGGAATGCTTGCGCTAGAGAGTATGCTGTGGGGCAGCAGGTTATGGTTCTCATTCCTGTCAGATACAGCAATTACAGGTAGCTTGGGAGGGACCTTTTAAGGTGGTAAGGAAAGTCAGTGATATTAACTACGTGGTAGAACTGCTAGGCGGGTAGCAGGGGCACAAACTGTACCACATGAACATGAACAGGTTGGGAGGGTGGCCTAATGGTTAAGGTGTTTGCCTTACAAACACAAGGTGCAGGGTTTGAGTCTCACAACGGATAATTGGCTAAGCTTAAAATGGCTGGCAAGGGCAGTTAGCTTAGTAAGAATCTATGAATCTATGAATCTATGAATCTATGATGAAACCTTACCATGATAAGGAGGCCCTGGTGCTAAGTTTTTGCAATAAGAGGAAAAAGGAGTCTGTGGGGATCTATGGCTATAGGGAGCCAGCAAGCAAACTTGCAAATTACTATAGTGGAGTCTAGGGTCGCAGGCATATGATATGACAGTGCAGCAATGTAGTGGAGTTAGCAATGTCAACACAGATAAGCTATTAAGACAGGGAATGGGGTAAAGTATTTCCAGATGGGATCATCCCTCTCAAGCAGTGTTTCTCATCGGCCAATTGAAAAACTAACTTTAGTCTTTGATGGTGGGTCAGTGAAAGGAGAATACGGATTCAGTCCAGCTATCTGGAATTTATGTAAATAATTATGTCATTTGTGAATATCAACATGCTTCATATGCTTGTGTTGCAAATGTATTAGAACTGTATGCCATATAAGATGATTTGCACAGACATGTCTGCTAAAGAGGTATTTTACAAAGCTGTTTAAAAATGGATCCAATGCATGGTCTGCTGGTAGTGAACAGAAATGTACATACACTGTTGTAACTGTTTGAACATATATATTTAACAGTGGAAGCTGGCCACAAGAGGTTAACTTCAGAAACATAGCTGAAATTAACTTATTTTATGGCAGCAAAAGACTAGGGAACTTTCTGCATTGTCTTGCAAGTGTTTTATTGTTTATGACTTCCAGCAAGTACCAACATTTGAGGAAAAGTTCTTGTGAATGTATTTTCACAGGTAGATGCTAAATGCTACCAGCATCCAAATTGGTTGTTTTTCACCTGGGACAGAGTCAGATGACAAGAAATGAAGCTATTCTGCAAGCTATCCCAGCAGTAATATTTGAGATATTAATTTAAGAACTTGTTGTGATAGACTGGATTCTGTATTTATCATTGACCTGACAACATCAAGATCTATTCACCACATCTGCCTTGCTTGTTCTGAAGTAAGTTATTAGGGTACAGTATAATTATTTTAGATATAAATGTGAAATATAGCAAAACTTAGCTTAGATATTTTTCTTTATTTATTTAAGACTGTCCTGCAATGTTGTTTTAAATATTTCCTGTGATTTTGAACTCTGATATCACTATACATATATATTTAGTATTGCCTTTTTTTTATTATTTATTATTAAATATATTTAAACATTTCATTGTGGCTGGTCTGTCTAGACATATTTAAGCTCTGAAAATCCTTGCATAATTCATTTGGTCATTTGACACTGTTTAGTCCACTCCTAATAGCCTTGCTTTTGGTCAAACTACTATTAATAGTAACGTTACCCAGTAAGATTGGACACCCTTTGTTAAGAGCTTTAAAGTAGTTGATAAAGAAGTGTGGCTGGTGACAACAATAACTACCATATGGTCTGGGCATAGGGGGCATAGCTAGTAAACCTGTGACAGCCTTTCTCAGGTGTGTGTAAAACAAATCTCCAGCACTGTGTGTGTCAGCTACTTGGGCAGGGACAGAAATTACTGGATGGACAGAGAGAGTGTTGGAGGTCTTGGCTTGGCCACTCAGCTGAGATCTCAACTCTAGAGCTGCATCTGAAAATACTGTGTGTGTACCTGTCATTCTCCCAGTGTATGTCCCCCCCTGGTGCTAGTGGTGAGGACTGAGGCTTCTTGATTACTGGGCTAGAGGTGGGGTCACGCAGAGTACAGTCATCATTATTTGCAGTGTGTGTGTGTGTGTGTGTGTGTGTGTGTGTGTGTGTGTGTGTGTGTGTGTGTGTGTGTGTGTGTGTGTGTATGTGTGTGTGTTGGGAGGTCATTTGAAGGCAAGTTTGACACATAGGAACTGTGTGTGAGTGTGAGAGATGAAGTCATAGCAATTATGTACTCCCATAGCTAGTGCGGCTAGATGTAATAAAGTGCACCATGAAATGTGTGATTTTTGACTGTGTGTGTGTGTGTGTGTGTGTGTGTGTGTGTGTGTGTGTGTGTGTGTGTGCAGGTGTCACGTCAAAAAATGAGCTTCATACTGGCGCTTTCAGTCTGCAGGGACACAGCCACAGCATTTGTATTTGCTCTACACCCTGTCATCCTGGACAGATGTAATAATGTCATGAAAGGAGATACTGCCAACCCAGCTATCTAGAATTTTGTAAATAATTATATCTCATTTGTGAATATCAAAATGTGATTCGGCAATATGCTTTTGTGTTTGGCAAAATGTATTAGAACTGTATGTTGGTATAAAATGGTTTGCACAGACGTGTGCTGAAGAAGTATTTTACAAAGTGCTGTTTAAAAATGGATCCACAGTATGTCCTGCTGGAAGGGAACAGAATTGTACATACACTATTTTAACTTTGTTTGAATATATATATATATTTTTTAACACTGTGAAACTGATGCACAAGTGGTTAACTTCAGAAAAATAGCTGAAATTAAATTTATGGCAGCAGGAGACACAGGGCAGGATTCACAGGGCTTGCAAATGGAGGTCTAAGAGTAGTGTAAGACTCCATGCAGCCCTCAGCGATCCAGGAACAACCAGAAATTCCATGTAAGAGACCAGCCAAAACATCTCTTACACAAAGTGAAGCGTGGATATGCCTAATCACCTCACTTGCAGCTGAAAGGCATGCAAATGAGGTAGATTAGCGATCCTAAAACACAAACCAGCCCGTGTAAGAGGCGTTTTAGCTGTAGAAATGTACTCAGTTGACCTGGCGAATGCGTTTCTACAAAAAGCACAATGGAGCCATGTCAGCTCCCAAACAAAGTGCATATGTGTCAGGCAGCATGCCAATGGCCAAATATGTGGCTATTGGCAAGGTGATGCAAATATGTGAGAATAAATAATTTTGGCCTTCCAAGACTTGCACTATATAAACATAAAATGAAGGTTATAAACCCACAAATGTAGGGTTTATGCCAATACATGGATTTACAATGCAGGGACCAGCAGACCAAAGCAACATGCCCCATTTGAGTTTCACTTTTTTGGGGCTATTTAAAATCCAATGTTAAATGCAACCTAGATGACTGGATAGGAAACTAAATTTCTGCCAAGGATTACCCGTGCTTCTCTCCTGTCATGGGTAATCCTTGCTACAAAAATCTTGGGTATAGATGATATCTCTCTTCTAGTATTATATTAGGAATTAATGGCTAGCCTTTTAAAGACCCTCAGGTCAATAGCCTAGTAACACCCTATGAACCTATGAACCTATGATGAATTCCAGCATTATTTAGTGCAGGATGAACATGGTCAGTTCATATTAAATACATCAATATCTTACTGCAGAATTTGGTGTGCTTTTTTCTTTTTTAACAGTCTGTTAGAATTGTGTATATTGGTGACTAGTCGGTCCTTATGAAGTTCATTGATTCCTGGTTTTGTATTGGAGTGTGACAACAGCTTTTTGGTGTCTCAGGTTGATTCAATACCTGGAGATTTAACTATTTTAATTCAGCAGTTATTGAAATTTGTTCCAGCAATACCTGTTTCTATGAATGAGTGCAATACAAATGGTTAGCCTTTCATGCCAACAGGCTATTCTATGCAAAGTATTACTTTATATCCTTGTTGAGCTGATGTAAATACTGGATCTATTGTAGTTACCAACTTGCATTCATGGTTAGTCAACCCCAGTTGCAATTATATATATATATATATATATATATATATATATATATATATATATATATATATATATCTATAGGAACTTACCATCAGAATATAGTTATCTGATGGAATGAATAAGAGTTAATCAGGTTCAAAAAGGCTTCGCTTTTAAGAATTTCCAGTTGGGCTGGTTGAGAACTTGTTGCTACATCAAGTGTTTGAACTGTTTGACTGTACCAGTTTGGAAATTATGAAGCTTATTATGTTGTACTATGGGCTTTGGATCATGAAATTAGGCAATAAGTGCCAGTATTGAGAGTGACTTGTTTTCTTCTTTCATTCTTGAATACAAAAATGTTTTTAAAAAGGGTGAAGAACCAGATGCCAAAAAGGCAATTTAAGCAAACAAAGTTGAACAGGGATAAGGTGGAATATGAGGAGAAGCAGGCTTCTTTTAGACCTATGACACTTGCTAATAAACACGAAGCTATGAGGGAACATGCTTCAGTGGATTTAGTTTCACCTATGTATACTTTGGACAAGGGGCTTACTCACTGTGAAGATGACATGTTTAGAAACAGCATATCTCAATGAACAGAGACTCCCCATGTTTGAGATATTGTGGCAAGGATGCCAGTTGCACAAGGTGGGGCAAGAAAGGGAGGAACAAGAGAAAGAATTAGATGTATGCATGTTACCAAGTTTGTGCAGTGTAGAAGCCAGTAATGGACTTTGATTTTATCAGTGTAGACTCTGGATTTAGAAATTTCAACATGTCAGATTTCAATTGATAATGATTATTTTTTGTTCAAATTTTTTCTTTCTCTCTTTCTTTCCTAATTTCATGATCTATTTGACAATATTATTAATTCAATTGAAATTATATAGCAGGCAATTACATTTGAAGATTTTATTAGGGATAGTATAGTTAGTTCCAATTTCAGCCTCAAAAGTATCTTTATACCCCTCCTAATGCCATTGTTTACATATTTGAGTGTGTCTGTGAAGAACAACTCAGATGTTGTGTGTCTATCATGTCTCAAGATGTAGACAATTTGATGGTGGCTGAAAGGAAAGTTTTGAAACAACTGTAAAGAGGGTCAGGTGGTACTTATGTGCCTTCTTGACTATTCTAGTATGATGTTTGATGTTTTATATGATGTCCATACATACACATGTGTATCACGGAATGAAGTTTATGCCGCCTATGCTTGGATAAATTTTTGTCTTCATGATATGGTGTGTCAGTGTAGTATATCTGACACTTAGCTTGAGTTTGTGAATGTAGCCAAGCTGGTCATTCCTTCCATTTTTGGCATTCTGAAAATTCATAAGAATGCTGATGATCATCCTTTGAGGCTCATAGTGGTGGCAAGGAGATCTAAGACATTTGGCAGTATTTATTGATTTTTATTTTAAGTGTTTGATTGAAAGGGAAGGGCACATTGCATGTGATTCTTGGCATTTTTTACAAATGCTTGACAGTATGTCATTAAAAAGTGAGATCATATTTGTGACAATAGACATTGTGAATCTGTTTTCAGTCATATCTCATGATGAGGGATTAGAACATTTTTCCAACATCTTGATGGGAGATAGGACTTTTTGACAAGTTGATTGTTTTCTTATTCTCCAATTTTTAGACTTTGTGTTGCTTAACAACTTTGTTTATTTTGAGGGGAAGTTTTTTCACCAAATATGAGGAGTAACCATGGTGGCTAAATCTGCCCTTAATTATGCCAAACTAGTTTGGGCTGATTGAGAGCACCAGTATTTGTTCAATTCCACATTATCTAATATGATGTTTCGATATTTCAGATTTTTTTTATGGCATTCTTATTTTTATTGGATGGTGATGTTGCATTTGTGTTAGAATTTATTAACTTCTTAGAGCAGACAACTCATTTTGTAAGATTCACATACTCCTTCGACAATAAGATTATTAATTATTTGGATGTCAGCATCACAAAAGACACATAGCACAAGAAATATTGGTCTAACATCTACTGTAACAAATATTCTAATTCCTTCTTGCAGTATTACAGTTGCCATTCTGCTTTTCAAAAGAAAAATATTGTCAAGGGGGAGATGCCTTTTGATTCTTGTGTCTGATGATTTGATGTTTTTTGCAAGTTAAACAATCTAAAAAATGTGTTTACAGAAAGATGTTACACTGAATCTCTTCCTAATGAAGAATTTGCCTAGGCTAAAAATCACTACGCTACCTATGAATGTAATGTTTTATAATCAGTTTATAAATGTGTTTAAATGTGTCTTAATAGTTCACTGTTAATTAAGTTTTATTAGTTTGCTATGAATGTACTGTTTTTATAATCTGCTTATAAATGTGTTTTAATGTGTCTTTATAGTTCACTGTTATTTTTTATTAGTTTAAAAAATCATTTTAATATGTTTATATAATTATTGTTATTGGTCTTTGGATATTTTCTCCCCGGGCTTCTGCTGAAATTGGACATATATCCAGTCGGACTTTCCCGGTCAACAAATGTAAAATAAAAATAAAAAATAAAATAGAGATCAAGGGGGAATTTATTAGACAGAGAGATGATAGATCTGCCCCATTCCTGGGGGGGAAGAAAGCTTGTGCTGGTTGTGTTTTAAACACAGTGGTAAGAGGTGTAAATGACAACGTTAGGAGTAAGAATAGTGCTATGGTAGTACCTATAATAGGAATGCCCTCAAGTTAGTGAACATACATAAAAAAGTATGGAATATCAGATTTCCAGCTGACCTTAGAACCATTCTAGGGGAGGCCACTATGACTGTGTTCAGTAGAGGAGGAAACACAAAAAATGATTTGGAAAGCACTCCTGTGAATGTAGACAGCACCACAGCTTCAAAGATGAGCAGATGTGGGTGCTACAAACCTTGTAAATTCATTAATGATGGGCAATATTTCACTGTTGACAGTTGTAATAGGACCCTCAGGTGCCCTGGTAGATGTGGTTGTAACTCTACCATGGCAGTATAGCTTGTTGCATACATCTCATACCCAGTGTTTTATGTGTGTAAGACCACTAGAAGACTTAAGGAATGAATTTTTGAGAATACATATGATATTAAAAAAGGTAAACATAACAATGCTCTGTATAGGCATTCAGTCAAATGTCTCTCATTTAGAAAGTTTATTTTGTTTTGTAATTGACAGGATTGCTACTAATAAACGGGGTGATGATATTGACAATTTGCATAAGCTATAAGAGTTCATGTGACAAATGCATCTTAAAGCATGGACTGAAGCAGGACTTGATAGTTTGTCTGTATTAAGCATTCCTAAGGGTAGGGCAAGTACAATTTAATGTTTGATTTGATTTATTTAAGAAAGTGATGTGTTTTTTATGAATGCAAATATTTTTAGTGATTAAGGAATTGATTATTTTATTATATTAAGCTGAATTACTTTGTATTATTGCAAGTATTTAATTGGATGACTTATTTTTGATTGACATACTTAAGAACAGGAAGAGGATGGTGTTTTTAACTCGGATGAAGCCCCTTGATATTTAGTGTGGGGCAAAAGCACTCAGTTTATATTAAATAAATCAATTGTACCTCAATGCCAAATGTCCACAGACACACAAAGTTTAGCTGACAGCGGTATTAATAGAATCTGTAAAGGTAAATGTAATATATATTTAAATGGCTTATTTGTAGCATCAATAATAGAAATCTTCTGTTTCTCCTTCACCACTGATTAAACATACAACACACTGTGAAACTTTTCTGAGCTGCATGTATCCCTGACAGTTGAAAGGAACTTTTGCTTCTCAGTAAGAGGGGGTTTGGCAAAAGGCACACCAGTAAAAGGTCTTTGCTCCCATGCCACAGCATTTGCTTTATCAGTGAGCTTTTTTAATTGTAACAGTGGTATAAGTTGGACCATTGGGTAGCCACGATCGTGTCCACCGACAGCAATGGCATCATCAACCATCTGCTGTCAGAGACAGCCACAGAAGGGCCTTTTGGTAGAATGTGTATCTAGGAGACATGCATCATGAAGACAGAGGGCCTGATTTATGACCTTATTCTCAGCATCTGAGAAGAAAGGTTACTGTGAGAATGAACCCTTATGTTTGGATTCTGGAGCTGTATCCTCTTTGTGATGGAAGAAAAACATTTATATTGCACAAACACAATGCAATGGGAGGTGTACACGTTTTATGCTAATCGGGAGTAATATATTTCAGCATGCAGTTATCAAGTAGCATCATAGAAAGCAGTCTAAAAAACAATGAACATCTTGTAATATCACATACACATTAACCTCCCAAAAGGATAAAAGTTATAAAGGACAGAGCATAACAGACTATTTTACATAAATATAAATATATTTATAACTACTAAGCAGATAAAACAGCACAAGCAGAGAAACAGTGGTTAATGTAATAAAAGCTTACATAACTCATAAAAGTAACACACATTTCTAAACATCCTCTACAATAATAGTAAAGAGAAGTCATAACACATGAATGTTGTGTGTCAGTCGATCCCCATGACATACATATAAGGGATAACTGCAGTGCAATAGAAATGTTTATTTCAAAAACACTGTCAGGTTACGCAGCTCTCATTACAAATAATTTATCAACATATACGATGAAGTAGTACTTGTAGGGAAGATTACATACCTTGAAAGATTTTAGACAGTATCTTAAGTATTGCTAATCAAAACTGTTATCAGCAATTTATTTAACAGCATTTGGGAAGCCAACCAGTCTTCCATACCAAATTGAAGTTCTATAGCCCCATATCCTCATTATGTGGTATAGATTAACCCTTCTGGGCTCATTGAATATGTTAATTCAGTCTGAACTCATCATCAGCTCTGACTCACTCAATTTGCTCAAAACAATGTTAGGTTGTACATGATGATGTTAACACATCAGAGCATTACAACAGTGAATATTAATAATTTTGGCTAGGTAATACCTTACATGTGTGCCTCATTAGCAGTACAGATCAGTCAATTATTTTATCAACTAATGAGAAGTACACTAAGACAGGTGTGTCTGAGAAAAACACCTACACAAGGGCTTAACGCTTGTGTCTGGTGAGTATGTGTGTGTGTGTGTGTGTGTGTGTGTGTGTGTGTGTGTGTGTGTGTGTGTGTGTGTGTTTGTGTGTGTGTGTGTGTGTGTGTGTGTGTGTGTGTGTGTGCGTACATGTATGTGTATATATACACATGTGTGTGTGTGTGTATCCCTATATCTATATCTATATATATATATATATCTATATATATATATATATATATATATATATATATATATATATATATATATATATATATATATATATATACACACACAAACACTGTATCTCTCACTCTCTCTCTCTCTCTCTCTACACATATATATATATATATATATATATATATATATGTATGGGTCTGGGACTATTCACTGAAAGCACATTTCACTGTAACACATTTGACTGTACACAATTCATTGAAAACACAATTCACTGACACGCATTTCACTGAAAGTTGTATATGGCCTTTTCCCCACTGTAGTGTTACCCTGGAGTTAGTATGTATAGTAAGGGGGTGTGTGGGGGGCACCACCCCCCACCTATTTTAAATATTTTGAACTATATACATGGATACTTGCAATTCCAATAAGTTACACTTTTCTAAAAATAATATATATCCCACACCCCCCCTTACTATATATACTATCTCCAGGGTCACACTATAGTGGGGAAAAGGCCATATATAACTTTCAGTGAAATGTGTTTCAGTGAATTGTGTTTCCAGTGAATTGAGCTTTCAGTGATTTGTGCACAGCCATTTGACTTTCAGTGAAATGTGCTTTCAGTAAATAGTCCTAGACTCATACATATATATATATATATATATATATATATATATATATATATATATATATATATATATACATCTAGAGATATATACACTGAGTTAGGAGTGAACCTTGATATACATGTTTGTTCAAATTTTGTAAAAGGATAAATTGTCTATTATACCATGACCCCCCATTAATATTCCAAAACGTGTTGTAAATCGACTTATACTAATGGAAAAAGGTCCGGTCGCCCGGACTTTTTCCATTAGTATAAGTCTTTTTTAAAACACTGTCTCGCTATGTTAAAGGAGTTGCCTTTTTTTAAAGCTGTCTCGCTAAGTTAAACTCCTTTAACATAGCAACACAGTGTGTAAAAAGCAACGGAGATCTTGCTTTCTCCCTTGCTTTTTTTTTTTAAACCTGTCTTGCTATGTTAAATGGGTTTAGCATAGCGAGACAGCTTTAAAATAAGCAACGGAGATCTCCATTGCTTATTTTAAAGCTGTCTCGCTATGTTAAACCCATTTAACATAGCGAAACAGTTTGTAAAAAGCAACGGAGATCTTGCTTTCTCCATTGCTTTTTTCAAAACGGTCTCGCTATGTTAAATGGGACATAAGTTTGGACATACTGTGAAAATCGGGACAGCTGAGAGATATGAATTATGTATATGGTCCAAACACAGGACAGGGCAGTGTATACAATGCTGAGTATTGTGAAATCCCATTCCCAGCATTCTGTACTGATGTTGTGTAAATGATCTGTAAGGATACATGGACTGCCATGTAAAATAAACACCCAGGGGAAGTGTATGTAATGAATAGGGACCCACAGATAAACTGTAGGAATAAACACAAGGAAAGAGGACAGGTGAAACTACCTAATGTACAGATGATGAGGGCATGTCAATGGAAGACAGCTGTAGCAACAACACCAATCACATATCGGTATGCTGCAGTAGAGACTGCACATTGAAAATGTGTGTTATGTGACTGTCACACAAGATGACATAACAATGGGGATGTGTGTGTGAGATAAGCATCCTTACATGAATAATGCAGAGGACATATATCAGGGATCTGACATACAATTGGGTAGGGTCCATATTGTGAAGCTGTGCAAACTAATTTGCCTGAATATGAGTGTAATCTCAGCAGAGGTCTCCAGCAAGTGGGATACAAGTAAAGGCTCATAGACAACATTAACAGAAGCATCCACAATCATGGAAATATCAGAATAATACCACTAGTAATCCCATGTCTCTGATGTAACATATGTGATTTAGAGTGATCAGAGATGGTTCTGCACAAACACACTTGTACAACTATTATGTAGTATCTGCACTCTGTGAGGGTAATCACGCACACTGTCCTGACATTGTAACATCTACTGGAGGTATTAGGAGGGACAGTGCTATACCTGTATGTGACATGATTAATACAGGCTAGTTAACTGCTGTGCATTGCATATATGTATATATATATATATATATATATATATATATATATATATACATATATATATATATATATATATATATATAGATATATAGAGCACAATCCACACCATCATGAATGTTACGCATGCCATAAATGTTGTCAAACAGCTATGTGCATACTGTGTGGATCACTGGAACAAATATCACACATGCATTTGGTGTAACAACTTGTTGGGATTTTTGCACCATCAGACAGTAATGTTTATCTAACAAAAAGAATACCTGTGTATGACCAGTAAGATGTGTGACTGTTCACTGTGGCACAGGTGGTACACTTCAGTTACATATCACTGGAAGATGTGTAGTGAGGTGCATGAAGAAGAGTGTATTTTGCCCAGTTATTGGTGTGATGAAGGCTGTGAACTATGGAGGCATTGTGGCCTGTGATTTGGATGTCCTTCATTTACTCAGTAGCTGTGTTACATACAAGGGAGAAGTCAGCACTGTGGCCACATACTGATGGATGTTCCACATGCCATCTACCCAAGGAGACAGGTCACATACATATTGGTCTGATTATAGGGTGTGATGTCTACATTATACTTAGGTTATGTGCTTGTTTTTCTGACATAACAAGTCCCCCACCTTTCTGTGTCAATGCAGGTGTTAACATGGCTGTAGCAGCAGTCTTTGGTATGTGTTGATACTGTCTGCATTATACTACTATCACAGTTGGAGTCAATGATTGCCCACAATCTTTAGTCCTTCAGACAGCTGTTTGGACATAGGATGTCATTCTTGATGTCTGTGACTTAAATAATGAACAGGCAGGGGCACAGCAGACAGCTCTGATGTATGGACCTGATCAATGAAGCTGAGATATAGTTTACTTCACACATTTCAACATATTTAGGTGCCATGTATGTGATCCACTGGTCTCCCCACTTTGTGATATAGGTGTTTATGGACACATCTGACAGTGCTGAGTGAATACCTCACTGTGGATTTGTGTCAAATGCCTTGTGCTTGTCAAGTTCAAAAGGATCATAGTGTCATTGTCATGCATGACCTCAATGACCTCTTTGGGGACAGCTAACATATGTAACAGACATGATGTAGCATTAACAACTCACACATCTCTGTTGCACACAGCCAGGTTATTACTAGTGTCCATTTATAAAATGTCCATAATGACATGTTGGTCTACCTCACAGATGAGGAGAGTCATCATGCGTCTAGACATGCATGCATCAGGTGCCTCCCCTCAACTCAGATGGATGCATGTTGATATACACCATTCTAAAGGAACATAGTCTGTGTGGAGGGGGTGTTGAAGTTTCTATTCAACAGTGTCAGGAAGGTGTATGGGCTGAGTCACGTGATATGCAATCTGTGATGTTGTCACAGCCCATTGATTCTGTGTGATAGGCCTGGATGAATGTAAGACAGTGCATTCTAGCTATCCTGATCTGGCTTAGGGTTTGGACCCTATCACCCATGCAGGTATCATTGATAAACTCTCCCAGCTGGGGATTAACCCTTATGTCACTAGATGGGTAACCAACTGGCTCACCAACAGATCACATACTGTGAAAGTTGGTGAATCAACCTGTACCAGTAGAGTTGCATCATTGGCGTATCCAGGGATCTGTGCTTGGCCCTTAACTGTTTGGAATCTATTTCTTGATAATTCAGGCTAAAGTATATGGCCTTCAGCTTACCATGTTTGCGGATTCTTGCATACTGGGTGCAATCACTGTGTCCACCTATAATGATAACATACTACAGGATGAGCTAACACAGACAAGTGATTGGTGACAAAGCCACACAGTCTACCAATGAGTGTAAAAATGTGTCTTTATGTTGTCCTTTAGAAAAGTGGAATTCTCTGCTTATTACAACATTGACAACAGTACTGCTATGTTGAAAGCCAGTGATGCAAGTTCTAGGAACACATGTAGATAGCAATCTGAACTTTGACCACCAAGTGTCCACACTGGTATTGAAAACCTATGTTATGCACATCATAAGTCACACCATCATATTCAGACCTGAAGATGATATTACTGTACTCAAAAGTCATCAGAACACTAACAGAGTATAATGCTTTCTTTTGCATGTATCTCACCAGACACATGCAGCAGCTGGAGAGACTACAGTGGTTTCTCACCAAGAAAACACAGGGTGTATACAAACCATGCGATGGTCTATGTGGATAGACTGAAAGCTATGTCACTGTAATCTGGATAGTATAGGATGAGGTGACTTCTGCCTGGCCTCCAGGCCAGTCTCTGACCCTACCCTGGTGAGAATAGTGCACATCCACAACTCAACTATAGCCAATGGCATCAGCAGTGTCTGGTGAAGAGAATATGGTGATAACAGTGTCCCACATGCACATGGTGTAAAAGACTGTGTTATGTCAAGCAAGAGCACAAACACACACACACACACACACACACACACACACACACACACACACACACACACACACACACACACACACACACACACACACACACACACACTTGACAGCAGTGAGAACACAACTCCTACCTATCTAAGTACACAGACTACAGAGTTCAGTACTTTACACAAGAACCACTGCACATGTCTGACTTTTAAAAGGCTCGAGAACAACTCATAGTGCATGACAACAGCAGTCCTTGTTGGAGAGAAGATGTTTGGAGGCCTACATAGGTTCATAGCTTCAGGGATTCAAAGGAGGTTACTAGGTTCAGGTCAAGTGTGTTGAAGGTCACCTATGTTTCTGTAGATAAGATCCTTGATTATTTTTTTCCATAGCCTTGCAGATAAGACTATTTAGGCTTATGTGTCAGTAATTCTAGTGCTGCATGTTACCAGAGTGATGTGCATTGCATATCCCACAACATTTGTAATTAATTTATGTAGTGTAGTTGATATATGTGTGAAAAAATACATCAGACACCGGGTTGCAGTGCATGAGGGGGAGGCAACACATGGCTATATTGTAAATATATGACATATTATTAGATAGGGCTTTCAGTTTGTTATGTTTCCACATGTAGTTCCATGCCATAAAGAGTAAATGGACAGTAAACAGCACTAATACTTGCTAATAGTGATTTTGCATAGTGCAGCAGCAAACAGTGGATTTGCTCGATGGTTGGCAAAGTGTTTGTGCATGCAATATACATATTTCCATTGCTCCCCCTGTTTGCGTGCAGTGTACAAATGTGAGCCACATTGCTAAAACTTGAGAGTTAGTATTGCATCTATAAAACACACCTGCTGCTTAGCTGACTCTGTGGCAGCAGGTATAAATTCATTGACACATTTCTTTTTGAGCCCAGATGATACCGGGTTCAAATCCAGATGTATGTAATACTTTTAAATAAACAGTGATAATGCAATGACATTATTTTTTTAATGTGTTCAGTATATTCTTTATAGTACATTCAGCATATGTTATTGTGTGTGTGTGTGTGTGTGTGTGTGTGTGTGTGTGTGTGTGTGTGTGTGTGTGTGTGTGTGTGTGTGTGTGTGTGTGTGTTTTGAAATAGCGCAGCGGAGTTAAGTGGCATTGCACATCATTGTACCTGCTGACCATCACTTGGCATTGATGGTCATTGCCAAACTCTGCACACAGAGGCCAAAAACATGAAGGAATCCATTGCAGGGAGGAAATAAATACTTGAAATTGGAAGGTTAATCTTACACCTGGCCTTAATTTGAGGGGGTGTCAGGAGTTGTAGCTTGGAAATATATATTACAAACAGGGAGGTAACTGTTAGGTGAGTTACATTTGCAGATATGCACTGGGGGTATACATGATATAACCTGACACATTTGTTTTTGCCTTTATACATTGATAACATTGTTTTTTATAGTGTGAGATTCAAACCTAGGCATAAGGGACAAAACATTTTTCAAACTGGAAATAAATAAATACATTTTCTTCCACAGCATTGATTTTCCATCTTTGCCACAGATGAAGTGCTACTCAGATATTATCAGGAATAATTCATAAATACAAGTGACAGTTTGAGGTGTTACACATGCATGTGTGTGACTTGACAAGATGTCTGTATATAGATCCAGTTGTGTATGTGTGTTATGTAGTTGTAAAGGCCATGCAAGTCCAGACAGCAGAGTTACATACACTTATAGAAATATAGTAGACAGTATACCCTCAGTCATACAGCTGAAAACACACAAAGGGTGTCTTAACCCTCATACATATAATTCATATCAGCTCCACTATCTAAAGTGTTATAATTGAGAATAAATATAATGGGAAGTGAAACAACAGTAAATATGTATGGAATAAACTGTATTAAAATCCAGGACCATGTGTATGGCAGTGCTACACCTATACCGGTTGTCACAAGCATGTTGAAATAAAATGTGTCTATTTTTCAGTTCATTGACATAAACTGCACTGTCATAATAGTAAACATACGTTGCATATCCTGTACTAGAAACCAGGACCATCTGTACTCCAGCCCTACACTTACACCTGCTGCCACAGGACTAATTACATGATATTTCCATAATTTCCTACTCATTCTTAAGCTCTTTGTGTTAACTGCCATGCAATGCCACTTAGCATGTTTGTGCAGTGCCTAACAAAATTAATTGAATGCATCCATTTTTGATTATTGGCTCTCTGAAGGCTGTCTGCAGGTTTTGCAGAACCTTGCTAACCAACATACGATACCACTAAGCAATGTTGCACAATGGAAAGCAAACATTGTAACAATGTATTGTTTTTTACCTTTGCACTTTTACAGATGCACTGCACAAAATTACTTCTAACACTTTTGTAAGTCTAACCTGGCACATCCACTGGATACTAGGCAGTCTGCATTGCTGTTGTGTTTTCCTTCTCCTTACCCATAATCATTCATAGCTGCAATCTATGAAAAATTGAGGGAGTGCCTGCATATGTTTAAATCTGATACATGGAGCCAAGTATTTGGAATTCAGCAATTCTAATGAGTTGACAACTGCCCAGGTAGCTGACACACACACACTTAGAGATTCCACTGATACTAGCTATGCCCCCTTCTTCCTAGACTATAAGGTAGTACCAGCTGCTACCAGTCACCCTTACTTATCAGTTACTATAAGGCCCTTACCAGAGGGTATCCAATCCTACTGTGTAATGTTACTATTATCTAAATGGTAAGTGTGACCATGACTTTCAAGGTTATTTAGGAGTGGCCTGTACAGTGTCACCAAATAAACAAACCAGCCACAATTAAAAGGTTTAAATATATTTAATAATAAATAATAAAAGAAGTAGACAATACTCAAACAAGCACAGTAACTACAGAGTTCTAAATCACAGGAAATATTTTAAAAGAAGATTGCAGGACAGTCTGGGCTGGATTCACGAAACCTCCATGTAACACTTAATATGTCTTACTCAGAGGCTGCAGTTGAATGGTATGACATCAGCGTGCCATGAATATTCATGAGGGCATGCTGACTCATCCGTAACTCTTAAATGGACTGAGCCGTCTAAAAGTCCACGCCCTTGCAAGGTTTTAAAAAGCATAATGTCAACAGACAAGAGCGAGTCCGCTCAAATGTACTTGCACCCAGCACCACACTCCCTGACACTGTAACCCCCCATCGGAGTTATAAAATGGAAAAAATTATTTTTTTTTTAAATCCACAATATAGCTGCCCATATTTGCGCTTGTTTGCGCGGGTGTGCCCATTGCTTAACCACAGTTAGCAATTGTGACATTGAAGAGCATATAAGAACTACTTATGCAAATTAATCCAAATAGCAATCACGTAATGGTAGAGCGTATGCACAAAGAGAAGGCATTCACGGTTCGATTCCCACCACTACCCTTCTTATTTATGTTTTAAATCAGTATTTGAAATAATACCAGACAAATATGATTAAAATTTTATTAAAAGCAGTGACATGGCCAATGTATCAGCGAACAAAATATACATTTTTAAAAGACCCATATATATAATAGCCTGCCGTTAAGCAACGTTTTACACAGCTAAATACAGGTGCCCATAGTTTAATAGCGCTATACCCATCTAAACAGAGGTGCCCATAGTTTAATAGCGCTTTATCCAGCTAAACAGAGTTGGCCATAGTTTAATATCGCTTCACCCAGCTAAACAGAGTTGCCCATAGTTTAATAGTGCTTCACCCAGCTAAACAGAGTTGCCCATAGTATAATAGTGCTTTACCCAGTGCAATAGAGTTGCCCAACGTTTAAAAATGCTTTACCCAGCGCAATGTGTTTGCACGGACATGCGCATCATGCCAACCAGGGCACCATAGGGCACAGGGGAGCAACATAGAGCTAAGTTGCTTAAACACAGCCACACCCCCTAGCCTGTCTAGACAGTATTAAAATAAAAGAATGACAAGGTTTGAACCCAGAATCCTTTGCATCATAATCAAAGTACAGAACCACTAAGCCATGACAACATAGGGGAAACAGCCACTATTAACATACATAAACTTAGGAATGGTAGTTTAACCATTATTAAGCAGGTCTGCAGTCAGCCGAGAATTTTACAAAACGGCCAATCACAAAAAAGTGCGGGAAATGCGTCATATTTAAGCCCCACAGGTGGGAATACATGCCATAACTGATTGTAGCTCACATCTGCGGTCAGAATGTCTGGTGTTGGAGAAAGAGTCTACTTCCGAGAACAGAGATGGGGCACCGAGGAGTCCAAATACATGGTTTGGCTCCTAGCCAACCATCACGAGGCAAGACTCCTGCAGGGCCAGTTCCAAGGGACAGAGTACAAGGCAGAGGCTTGGAACCGGTTAGCTCGTGACCTCACCAGTGCCACAGGCATTCCCCGGACTGGTCAGCAGGTCCGTCACCACCATGCGGACCTGAAGAGACGAAAGGAGGACTGCCTGAACCAGTGGATACAGGAGGCCCGTGGGATGCGGGATGCCCCAAAACTGAGTATGTAGCCATGGAATGCAGTATGTAAGGATTTAAAATGGAGTATGTATAATGGATAGGAATGTCTCAATATCCCTTCATTTACTTTACAGCTGCAGGTGACCGTGTTACGAATCAGCAAGCCTATGAAGACAGGCTGCTAAGGCTGCGCCGCCAGGCAGGTTAGTGATTATTCTGCATGTATTGTTATATAAAATATGGGAGAGAGCATGAAAGAAAGTGTTGTAGTCCAATAATACAGCCATAAAATGGACTGAATAAGTCCTCTGCATCTACTGTCAGATAAAAACGTTAGAGAGGCAGAAAAAGAGTGTAGTAACCCATTAAGAAAGGTAACAAATGTCTGGAATAATATCTCTGCAGGCACTGTCATGTAAAATAATATGTGAGTGAGCCTGAAAAAAGAGTGTGCAAACCTATTAATAAAGGTATAATATGTTGTGAACATGTCTGCCATATATACCGTTAAAACAAATAAAGGAGTGAGCCTGTGGAAAAGTGTGTAATGTCATTAATAAAGGTCTAAAACCCAGAGTGTGTCTGTTTCACTTAGTATGAAATGTTGTTGTACCCTTGCATTATACAAATAGTAATGTGTTAGAAAGTGCTGGCAACCCAGAGTTCTGCAGTTCCATCTAAAGTGGGTGATGGAAGTGCTAGTAGCTGTGAAGTAAATATATAGTCCTCAACAGTCAGTTACTGGCTGGCATGCATAAGTAAATCTGGCACACAAGTAGCATGCGAATATGTTCCCCAGAAATGTAAGTGTGCTTCAATAAATGCAGGGTTCTGTACAATTAAAAGTAAAAATGTCATGTGAAAACATCCAGATATGTAGATAAAGAAATATAAATGAAACCATGAAATATGTAGCAGTAACAGCTGCATCCTGGACAGTTAGTATGTGAGATATAGGTCAAGTATAGATTGAACTAGCCAAACCCATTACACAACCTAATGCATGGTGGCAAGTGTAATAATACATGTAGGGAATATACACCTGCAGTCACTAGGAATGTAGTGTAGAGTAAAAGTGTTTATAAGATGTTAATGGAGGTTTTTTCTACACCCTACTGTTTGTGCATAAACCATGCAATTCCGCACCTCAATGGGTATGTGTAATCTTAAATATTTGTCGGGATATATGTCCTATTGTTCCATAAATATTTGCACTCATGTTGATGCATGTGCCCTGTTCAAACACCATGTTCATGGTGGCCTTTTGCTACCAATCATCCCTGTATGCGGTTGGAATAACCACTGTTGTTCAATATATGCATGTGTTATGTTTGCTGTTCAACTGTTGGAACTGTGGTGTGTTGGGTTAATGGGAATATTACTGCATGCTGTTACAACTAATCTGGAATGCTGTTGTTTATGTTGTAATGAAACACACCGAATCACAGAACGTATGGGAAGGGCAGTCCCAGCGGACCCACCTGTCCCTCCTCAGTTGGTGAGTGCACCTGGCACCAGTGGCTCTGGTGCCCAGCCCAGACTCCCCTCCTCCTTTGGTCCTGTGCCACCTTCGGGTGGAAGGGCTGCAGGGGATGGGGCTCATCCCCCCATGCAAGCGTGGGCGGAGAAGGGACACCAGTCACCCTTTGAAGGTTCCGGGCTGTGGTGCATAGGGAGATCCAGCGTTCAGTCGCTGATCCCCTACGCCAGCTTGAGGTGAGAGTGGCACGTCTCACAGGTGAGCCTGCCCATCCTACTCAGCCCCCAGCACAGCCACCCCCGGGGCTGTGAAAGTGCAGTGGTGACTGCCCATGGGTGGGGATCTCAGTTCCACTGTTACCATATGTGGGCTCATGGGCTTGCGATTTCCAAACAACCTTCCCCATCAATTGTGTTCACCCACCCCATGTGTCAAATTCTGCCCCTGTATGCATCTTGTTTGTCTTGTCTGTTTACCTCCCCAACCTACCTCCCCAGATATACCTATTTCCCCTACCTCACTTACCACTCTCACCTGAAAAAAAAAAAAAAAAAAAGAAGGGAAATCTGTACCCGAAAAAAAATTACACCCCATACATAGCTTCCCATTTTGCACACATGTTCATAGGACATGTACACCGATAATTCTAATTGGCAGTGCAACAAACTATGTTGTCCACACCCCTCTCTCAGGGGTGGAAGGTCTCAAAACTCACTCCAAATTTTCAACATATGCACAGCTGTTGCTGTTAAAGAAATGGGCAGCTATGGGCCTTCCCTACATCCTTCCTGCACATCCTGAGCTTGTTTTCCTACTGTCTGTCCCTCTCTGTGCCCCCTTTTTTCACCACTTTCCTATCTCCTCATTTTCTTTTCTTTAAAAGAAATTAGTGTGGGGGTTAGTAGGAGTAAGCACTTTTAAGCAGTAGTTAGCGGGGGTGCGCGAGTGTGAGCTTGTGTGTGCATAGCTAAGCATTGCTAAGCGTTGCGCAAACCCACGCCAACCCGCTTACAACTGCTTAAAAGTGCCTTAGTCACTCTGTATGATAAGGCCCTTGTATTGCTCAGCAGCAAAATAAAAATACCCTTCTCAGTCTCGAACCCAGGAACTTGGATTCACCAGTCTGCATGAAGTACCACTAAAACCACAGCAAATATACAATAACTTAGTGCTGAAAGCAATTTATCATGCATTACCATGAGTGAATGTAAAGGGAAAATAGGAATGGCATAACACAAATCTTGCTCTGTGGGCCTTAACCAGCAGGTGTTGTTGAATTGCATGACATGACTGTGAAAAGAGAATCAGCCATGCTAGTAGGGAATAAGGTTACAGTAGCAGCTTACAAACCCCACACAGTATCAGAGCAGGATACACACTGGCATATTAGCATAGGTCACAGGCCAGACCTCCCAACAGTGACTGCTCTACAGTGATGACCCTGATTAGTAAACAAAGGTTAGCTGTGCCCCTCTGACTCCCTGTGAAATGTACTAAAAGTAGGCAGAAAGTTGTTGAATCTCGCTTAATAACAAATGTCAATAACTGAGAGTAGACACCGCTTGCACGTCAGAAAAGGTGTAGTAATAAAAATGGTCTGAATCACCCAAAGTCTGAACTGAAAAATGTCAGAACTATATCACAGGTGTATCCCAGTTATATGTACCTTTCCCTGAGGCTGTTCAAATATATACCTGAGGCCTGGAAGAGTCAGAAACACAGGCATATCAGCTTGTCTGCTGTTACACACTCTGCAAATAGCTGTAGAATGAATCCCACAAGCATGCCCTTATGTAGAAGTACAACACAGAAATAGCAAAAGATGTAGCCATGTACAGGTACAACAGACTGAGGTGAGAAATACAAAGGTAAGGTATGTAACACAGATGTATTTGCTGGCATCTGAATGATGTGTCTGAAGGGTACTCTACATTCTGTGAACACTCCTTATGTGGTACCAGTCCGTATCTATATGTATATGCAGATGTGCATGGGGCAAAGGACATACTGCAACTGTTAGTGAAGGCTGGACATATATATGTATTTGAAGGTTGCTATTTCCACATATCTATTTAGGTTGTAGTGTGTGGCATTGAAAACAGCAAGCAGTGCAGGTATATGTCATGTGGTGGTTAAATGCTGTGGGACTGAGTTACAGCCAATGAGGTCTGCTACTGCTATAAAGCCTGAGGACAGCGAAATGCATTCTGCACAACACTCTGCAATATTATTACATAATTGTATTTCTCACAACTGTTCCATAATTGATATTCCCACCATGAAAGGTGGGCAGTATATCTGCATATATGTGCATGTATATGTACAGCAGTGGCTGTTTACAAGTATGTGTATATATATATATATATATATATATATATATATATATATATCTATATATATATATATATATATATATATATATATATATATATATATATACATATATATATATATATATATATATATGTGTGTGTATGTATACATATATATATATATATATATATGTATGTGTGTATATATACATATATATATATATATATATATATATATATATATATATATATATATATATAGATGTATATATACATATATATAGATATATACATATATACATATATAGATATATGTAGATATATAGATATATACATATATAGATATATATATAGACACATATCGTTTACTTGTCTTCCAGGCTTATGGCTCATCACAGGAACCCCTGCTACACAGCTGCAGAGGAACAGGAAATCCACCACAGCCTGGTTCAGCACTATACCCTGCTGTTTTCAAGGGCTAGCCAGCACCAGCAGGAGCATACTGCACTGTGGCAATAACTTGTTCGTCGGGTAAATGACATAGGCATGCATAACCGGACATATGAGCAGGTACGCCATCACTGCAGTGATTTAATTAGACATGTCTGGTGGCGTGCATCTGATATCCACAGACAACAGCTTGCCACAGGTGGTGGGGTGGCCATACATCCCCCCCCACCAGAGTGGAGGAACTGCTGCTAAGTGTGGTGGCTCCTGGCCTACAGCAACAACAACATCACACATGTGTCATCATGAAGGCCGGAGCCACCCAGCATAGTGACATGGAGCATGCAGGTAACATGCCCTAGCTGTAGACTACTGTTACCTGTATTGTTAGATTATGCATGTGTGAGATGTGTACTGTGTTTAGCAGTTGTGCTGCCTATTGTGTGCAATACTGATAATTTGAATAGTATCTGTACACCTATGCCTGTTGTTCTAATGTAGTTTAGCACACTCACAGTAGCAATGCCACAGGTGTGGCCACTGACAAACTTTGTCATATTCTTGCAGGTCCCTCTGGTGTGACAGCAGGGCAGACATTACATGCTGATGAGTGTGGTAACACTTTAAACTTGGTATTGAACTGTGCATGTCATAGGTGAGGTGTAGCCCATGTACACATAACACACCTATGCATAATGCATGCTGTGCATGTTTGCTGTGAGACGTGAAACATCTCAGTAATGTCAGTAGCTGCCTCAATCACATGCAATGCACAGAGCATCAGACACAAATGTGGCAACACTGTACTGCACATTGGATAGGCATAGTTGACACACATGTACACAACATAACATGTTTGTCATACGCAGTACACCTCAACATGCTACACATAGTGTAACTGGACACCCGCTGCCAGGTCACACTTCAGTATCCCACATGTCATCCACACACCACACATACCATACCTGAGGGGTAGGGGCCTAGCATGGGGCTGTGCAACACTCCCCAACACATAACACAGTCATGTTAGGCAATGCTCCCTATTGGACACCTCACACACCCTTGTGCAACGTGGCTGTGTAATTGTGAACTTAGCCACAGCACTGCGGTTCAGGTACAGCATGCTAGGCAGTGGTCTAGCACACTTTAGTGGCCTTGAGTGACCACATGATGCATGATGATGATGGCTAATGGTACTACACCCCATACTGTTACAATGGCCATGTCCAGTATTGGTATCCCGTCACGTATACATGTACCACTCATCCCGTGTGTGTACATAGCATGCATGTGCTACACCTGTGTCCACAATTATCTGCTACAAACATAGACACTGTAATCAGACATGGAAATCCATGTGACACACAGATAACACACGCAGCCATGGTATGTATACCTGTGTGTGATGGTGCACAGGACATTGCAGAGCTTATAATACTTGCACAGAAATGTCATGTCCTTGTACACACTGTGTTCCAGGGTGTAGGCAATCACTGAACATGTACACACATGCACCACAGTCATGTACACTGTCATTAACTATGGCTGTCTACACTCACACTGCATGGACTTGATCAACACTTATTCTGCATGCTGACATGTGTGCGTGACTGTTTGCCTTGTGATACTGTCACCCACCTTCAACCAGTATTGAGTATGATTTGGATTTCTGTTGTGTGTGTGTGTATCTGCTGTAGTGAGGAGTGTGCATGTGTTCCTGTGTTCCTGTGTTCCTGTGTGCATGTGTTCCTGTGTGCCTGTGTGCCTGTGTTCATGTGTGCATGTGTGCATGTGCAGACCGTAATGTGTGTTTCCTGTCTTCCTCTCACAGGTGCTGAGGTAGGGCTTGGTGAAAGCAGAAGGTGACTTGAAGCCACTGCCACGGATAGTGGTGATGATGACACATGTATTTTGGCACAGGGAGATTTGACAGGGTCTGTCGTTGGTCCACCAATCGACAGTACACAGTGTTCAACCCCATCTATGCACACACTCATACTGCCATTACATCCCTCACCAGCAATGGCCATAGGGGAGGGACAGCATACAGTTGGCATTGACCAGGAGAGTGTGGTACCCATGGCACGCACATCCCCTCACAGCAGCCATAGCCGTAGACCCAGAACGTTACCACATAGGCAGAGGTCCAGGGGTTCTCCGGGGAGCACCACTGGACGTATTGCCCCTGGCAGGCATGCCCTCACAGGTCTTACAATAACCACTATGTTCCGGGCTGTAATGCAGGCTCAGGCACATATGGAATGGTACACCAGGCAGGGACTTAGGGCACAGAGGGCACATAACACCGCTATCAGTGACAGCATCCGTGACCTTGCCAGTGCCATCCGGACATACACCAAGGTCATTGATAGACGTTGGGGGGAGACAATAGATGCCCTCCACAACATGTCTTCCTCAAGCCAGGACCATGCGGGACGGTTGCGACGTCGATGCGGACGCATGCCAGCAACAGCAACAGCTGGCAGTGGTCGCGGATGGCCCACAGCTCACAGCCACTCCTGTAGTGGCTGTACCAGCCCCAGCAATGCTGGGGATGGCCTGTCCATTGTCCGTCCCAGTAGACCACGTGCACGTGGCTCTGGCCAGTCCCAGCAGGGACATGGGTCCAGTCGTCATATCTGCCTCTGATGACAGTACCCAGTCAGGGTTGGTACCTGATACCATCCGTAGCACCCCTGACAGGCACAGGTACTGTGTCTGTGGCCGGAGACAGTGATTTGTACAGCCAAGCAGGTACAGTCTGTGGCTGTCCCACAAACCACCGTATATGGCAGCCACATGGTGGAGCTGTGTGCATGCAGACACACACACATTAAGCAAACAACTAGGGCTCACACATACACACACACATTACATCAACATTGGCCCATGCTGTACTGTTGTCCCCCCCCCCACACACACACACAGACATGTCGATTGGATGGGTCAATGTCAGGCTCTGGCAAACAACAAAATGCCCTGTGCATATGATGATACCTGTGCTGCCTCCTGTCATCTGCATTATCGATGGAGGGACAGGCTAACATGGTGTTGATGCACAGGGTGACACTATAGCAGTGTAGCAATAATAGCGAGTTGTCAACATGGAAGTCTAACTACATCCTTGTAGGTATATCTGAGCAGATATTATGCATCAAAGCTCTGATTGTCAATGTAGCATTGTTTACACCACTGTTAGGTCTGAGTATGTATTATCCACCCATGTGCCAATTGGCTGATGTGTGATGTATTGCCAGCATGTGTTAGCAAGTGGACAGTACGTGTGTGATGTGTGCAGTACAGATTAGCAAGTGTACATCTGTGAACATGGTGGGTGCACACTGTCTGGATGTACATGCATAGTGGACACATGGGACGTGTGGCATATCCTGTCGTACACATTATTAACATCCCATTGCATCTTTCAATGGCCAGTATGCATTCTACTACAGTTATGTACTAACATGGGTAGACGTTTGTATGACATGGGTTCACACTATGCTGCGGGTGATACCGTTAATATCAGTCAATGATTTGCAGTCTGGTAGTATACACAACCTCAACAGCATGACTATAAGCAATCATTGGATGATGTCCTGACAAATGACACACAGTAGTAGTATCAATTGGATCCTTCTGGTGCTACACTATAGCACTAACCAGTGGTGATGACCACCACCCATTACTGTGACCACACCTGTGTGTCATATAGCCCTCTTAGGTACATGCAGACACACTAGGGATGTGTCCATTCAAATGTGGGAATGCATGGAATGGCCTACAATGCATTCCCTGGATGGGACGCATATCCTACACAAGGGTATCATACAGACAGATACCTGTTGTGTGATACATGCTGTATAGCAGTAAGTCGACTATGGCATAGTCATCCTCATGTACTATACATACTATCCCATCAGTACCACACTGGTGGTAGCCCTCAACATGTATGTCAGATACCATTGTGTACATACAGACCCATGTTATGTCATGTGTCCCTTGGTATCCATATATCCATAGGTATTGTGGAGTCCCAAGGTGTATCACAGACATTAGAGGCCTGAATGCATATCCGCAAGGCAGTCGTACACCTATAAAGACTGTCCATTCTTGGCAGACTTTGTTGTGTATGACCATGTCTGACATATACCCCAGGCATATACCCTCACTCACACTACTCTTAAGTAACTGTCATGGGTGTGTGTGCCACAGATGACCTTGGCCACAGAACACGACAGTTGACAGCCATGTCACATACATACATATGTGACCTACGATCTGAGTAGCAGCGGCACAACCTGTCAATGGAAACAAATGTATTCATGTAGTATGCAGGCTTCACACCTATGTACTGATTGAGGGGACATGTACACATATATATTTACCATGCAGATACCTGATGTCTGCCATGCACTTACTGTTGTCATCATACTATGTCATACCATAGTAAAAGCAAAACCCACACCGTGTTGACCAACAGTGGCACACACACAGTCAGCATTTGCAGGATTCAAACCACTACCAAACTATGTTATACCAGGAAGAGACACATTAATACGGTGCGCTATTTGCTTTACTTTCTGTTTTATTTTCTCCTGCTGTATTTGTAGGATGTTGACATCATCAGACTTTCCAAAGAGGAATGTACCTCTTTCAGTGTGTTTTCACAGTCTCCAAAAAGGGTACTCCTTCCAAAGACAATTGCACACATACACACACTCACTGTTTGCAGGATTCAAACCCCTATCTAGCTATGTTGTGATACCAGAGAGAGCTGCACTAACACGGTGCGCTATTTGCTTTACTGACTGGTTTCTCTTCTCCTGCAGTATTTGTAGGATGGTGACATCATCAGACTTTCCAAAGAGTAATGTACCCCTTTTAGTGTGTTTTCACAGTCTTCAAAAAGGACACTCCTTTCAAAGACAATTGCAGACATACACACAACCCCCCGCCAAACCCACACTGTTTGCAGAATTCAAACCCCTACCTAAATATGTTAGGACACTAGAGAGTGATGCATTAACACGGCACGCTATTTACTTTACTGGCTGCTTTTTTTTTCTCCTGTTGTATTTGTAGGATGGTGACATCATCAAACTATCCAAAGAGGAATGTACATTTTTTAGTGTGTTTTCACAGTCTCCAAAAAGGGCACTCCTTTCAAAGACAATTACACACATACACACACCCAGTGTTTGCAGGATTCAAACCCGACCTAAGTATATTATGATACTAGAGAGCAACGCACTAACATGGGGCGCTATTTGCTTTACTGGCTGGGTTCCTTTCTCCTGCAGTATTTGTAGGATGGTGACATCATCAGACTTTCCAAAGAGGAATGTGCCTCCTTTACTGAGTTTTCCCAGTCTCCAAAAAGGGAACACCTCTCAAAGGAAACTGCACACATACACACACCCCCACACACACACACTTTGCAGGATTTAAGCCCCAACCTATCTATGTTATGATACTGGAAAGAGATGCATTAACATGGCGTGTTATTTGCTTTACTGGCTGGTTTGCTGTATTTATAGGATGGTGACATCATCAGACTGGACATGGTGATGTGTGTACACTTTGTTTTATGCCATTCAAGGAATGGTGCATGTGGGTCAGCAGGTGGCAACAGCTTGAACATGACCTCAGTATCCTTACCTTGTGTGATCTATCTGTGGACACATTGACATTCCATCATATGTCAACACATATTTATGCACAGCTTCTTGGTTTTGTGGATACTACATGTATCTGGGATGCTGATAATGGGCTATTCAAAGTCTATATGACACATGTGTAGATGTGTTCATTGATGTATGTCCTGGGTGGCTGCCTTGCAAACAGTCTAGCATGTTTGGGAATCATGATCCGCACATGAACATACCACAGTTGGTAGGGTTGTGTGTGTGTGTCAGCTTCCAATAGCTCTGTTTATGACTGCAACCATGATGGACTCCATGACCTTGCAGATCAGACCTCATAGGTGTACTGGACTTGACTTCCCATGGTGTGTGAACCCACTGGCATTGCCTACATCCTGGCAAACAGGTTCAGTGCAGATGTCTCCCACCCATCCCCCCTATGGAGCAGCTATCCATCCCAACAGAGTATAACCTCCCTGACATCACGCAGTAACAGGTTAGTGCTGCCCTCCCCACAGTGTACATCACAGTATCAATGTGACCAGATGGTGTCCCAGCCTGCATCATACACGAGCATCATGACAAACGCATCCCTAACATTACATCACTGTTCAATATCGGAGTTACCACAGGATATGTACCCAAGGAATGGCATACTGCGACAGTGGTCCCGCTCCACAGAGTTGGTGCCACAACGGACCACAGACAATATTTCCCTATAAGCCTATGTAGCCTGTTCTGCAAAGCTATGGAGCATATTGTCATAGGACTCCTACACATAGACATCGGGAACCTACAGACACTGTGTCCTACTCATTTCAGCATTGTTGTGGGCAGATCTTGCCTCTTGAACCTGTAGGTATTCTTTAAATGGCTAACAGGTCCATCGACATTGGGACGGCTATCCACACAGCCTACCTGAACCTTGCAAAACCATTCAACACAATAACCCACTGGGCCATTATGCATAGGCTCACCAGCGTCAATTTGGACACATATCTCACACAATGGATTGATACCTTGATCAGGGATAGCACCCACATGGTCAAGATTGCAGGTGCCATGTCTGACTATACACCAGTTACACATGGCATCCCACACAGCTTGGTCCTGGGATCTCTTTTGTTCAGTATATATTTGTCTTACGTACAGGCTATCACAGGGGGAATATGGCTGAACATGTTTGCACTTGACTGCAAACTGGGTGCCATGATCAACTCTCCAGCTGCCACATGAATACTCAATCAGGGTCTCACATAGATGGATGACTGGTGCCTGAGCCATGGCCTACAGCTAAATGCCATTAGTTGCATAATCATCCCCTTTGGGAGTAACAGCATGCCCACACATTACCACATAGGTAGTACTCCATTACATACGGTAGGAGTTGTTAGGGGTTTGGGGACATCACTTGTTCATACTGTCACCTTTAACATTCACGTTGCCAAAGTGGTTGGACACACCTTCTATGTGTGCCACCTTATCCCATATGGTTTCACATGTAGATCGAGTGAGGTCATTGCGCCCCTGTACTCATCACAACCATGCTTGGTTACAATGCCACATTTGGGGTGTACCTTACCTGACACCTGCAGCAACTGTACTGGCCACGGACGGTCCTCACCAAGCAGATCTAGGACTCACACAGATGCACTGCATAGTTCAGATGCAGTAACTCCAGGTCTACTCAGTCACTTACCACCTACTCAGATATGATGTATGCCTGTTGTTTACAGCTATACCCAAACCAGAATTACTGGACATGCTCCACCTCAGGAAATCCAACTCCCTTGGAGCTACACACTGCAGGGACGTATACCTCAGCACAGATGTTAATAGGACATTGTGGAGGGACAGATTCTTATCCCAGAGGCTCCACTCACTACAGAATGTAATCCCAGTTTTACATAGGCAGGGCCACCCACCGACCACCTACTGGAGACATCTTGACGACTGTATGGGTGATTGTATATTTACCCTTGGGATATCTTCTGTGTCCCTGCTAGACATAGGCACACTAGCATAAACATGCATGGGCTATCTTGTGTGACCTACTATTCACACACACACACACACACACACACACACACACACACACACACAGTGTAGTAATCTGACAGGGTTGTGAATGCCAAACACACTCTGGCTAGGCTTGTACATGCCCTAGGGCAGATAGCCTAGTATCGACCTCTGAACCTATGCTAATGTTCAAGATTCACAATGTTTATTGCTGATACTGTTTGCAGGTCTTTATCATCTTTGCTTTACCAGTTTCCATGAAGAACTTCAGTATCTGCAGAACATATTTGATTATGACCGGGTTCCACTATATTATAGATGTGTCTGTTGTCATATAACTGTGTGCACAGGGCAGATTGCTGTATAGTGACAGTTTCCTGGGTTAACACATGCAACTCCCAGATATGCGTGGCCCACTGCTGTACTCAGACATGGCCTAAGTGTGTGAGCATGCCCAGTGTGACCCTTCAGTATGTTGCAATCTGAGGTCCACTACATTTGCTGATGTGTGCGAACATGACCAATATTAACATTTATACTATGTGTGTTGGAAGTCAGGTTCAGTTCTCACTGCAGGACTCACCTTTGTGTCATAACTCAACAAGGATTATGCTGTACCTGCAGCATTTCCATGGAATACTTTTCATAGACTTATCAAAATTCTGTCATATAGGTGGACCACTGTGATAGTGTCATGGTTTAGTGGTTCAGTACTTTGGCTATAGTGCACAGTATCCTGGGTTCGAGACCCATCATTGCTTTATATTTTCATACTGAGCAGACCACACTGCGTAAGGGCCTGTTAAGCAAATATGAGCATGTTGGCTTTTGTTCAGCTATGCCCTACTTAGACCAGGCTTGTCCGACACTGCTGAATATTCACCAACATTGCTGGACGTTGCCCAATATTACTGAACACTGACCACAGTTGTGCTAGTTGGTGTGTGCGATTTTGTTTGCATATACTACATGGTGGTAATTGCTGTTTAGCACTGCTTTATATTGCTTAACACATGGCATTCCTGCCTTAGGTGGTGCTGCAGGGCTGCCTATGTCGGATGCACATACTACACTCCCTGCACATGTTTGGAAGCAGGTAGTGTCAACTCAGGCATCCCTTTTACTTTATGTGCGAGTCGGAGAGGGGTATAATTTCCAGAGTTCCTACTGAGCCAGTGTATGTGCTATGCATTGCCTCTTTGCCAAGGCCAAAGCATACTGGGCATGCCTCCTTCTGCCTACTGGGGCAGGCTCAGGTTGTTCCTCCTCCGAGTCACGCTCTGCCTGTGATGGCCTTGGCAATGGTGGGGGGCTGTTTGGCCCAGGCCTATGCTGGTCCTGCTGCAGCTGTTTTCGCAGGATCATATTATGTAGCATAGCACATACCATGACAATTTGGGTACATGTAGTTGGTGAGTACTGCAAGGTTCCACCAGATGTGTCCAGGCACCGGAACCATGACTTGAGCAGCACAAACACACGCTCTATTACATTACATGTTTGTGCGTGTGCCTCATTATGGCGTCCCTGTTCAGGTGTGTGTGCATTTCTGATGGGTGTCATCCGCCACGGCTCCAGTGTATAGCCAGCATCCCCCACTAGGTGACCATGTGGGATGTCCCCATTGGCAAATGTCTGGTACAGCTGCATCAGATGCCATATATGTGAATCATGGTAGCTTCCAGGGCAGCCTACACATACATTCAGTATTATGCCCTGGGCATCACACATGACCTGGCAGCTGATGGAGGGGAAGCCCTTGCGGTTGAAGTAGACCCTACCCCACTCAACGGCTGGTGCTTTGATGCATATGTGCATGCAGTCTATTGCACCCACTACCTCAAGGTATTCCGCTCTTTGCTGGAAGAGACGCATATTGCTGGCCAATACCTCACAGGAATTGGGGAAATATACATGCTCACCGACATGTGCTGACATGGCATCCAGGAACTGGTGTAGTACCCTGGATGCTGATGCCTGTGATATCCCCATCATATCACCAGTTGGTCTCTGGAAGGTATCTGTTGCTAGTATTCTTAGGTCAACACATACCTTGGTTTCCACTGGGATGGGTTCCCCTATGTTGGTTCTGTGTGTGAGGCATGGCCTGCACAGCTCAACAATTTGCTGCAGGAGGTCTCTGTCCACTCTATAGCACTCCACTATCTCCAGCTCATGTAGCCCCTGGTAGGTTACCCTGGGCCTGTACACTCTTCTCCGTCTCCTCACTGTGGGTTGTCCAGCAGCATTTCCATTGTCACCACCCTCCGCATGTTGCATATGTCGCCTTATAACAGCAATGGCAGCCCCTAACATTTCTTTGTCTCAGTAAAGCTTTTTCAGTTTTCACTTCTATTAGCTTACTGCAGTGTCTCTTGTGTGAAACATAATGGACTGTTGTTTGCAGAGTTTTAAGTGCTAGGCTGGGCTGGGCTAGTGTACTGCCTGTGTAATTGCCTGATTCTGATTGTTTTCACCTGCTAGCTCTACTAGTACTCCCTGGTAGCTTCCTACTATTTGTTGTGCTTCCTTTTTCCTTTCTGTTTCCTCAGGGGGGACCACCGCACACACAAGCGCAAACACGAGCACAGCAACTAACACACACGCACACATGCTTACACGGACTAAAACTTGCTTATTCGGGTTAAAATGCGCGCACACCAGTGCAAACACACTTACAACTCTTTAAACAGCCTTATACATGCTTAATACGGCTTAAACATGCGCACTCACGCTTACACACATGCACTCTGTCTTACTCGGGTTTACAGGCGTGCACACACGCACATGCACGCTCAGCAAGAAACTTTGGTGTTATCCATGGTATACACCTTCCATTTCTTGGCTTTCCCTAGCCTACCTGTTGACACACCTCTTTCCATGATGTCTAAATGACAGCGGACACATGCCACTCTGCTCCAGTGAGCTTTACTTCTTTCATACATAACCCCCTCATGATGTCACCTATCTTCTACTCTGTTACTCCCCTTATCCTACTCCTACACTCCACTGACTGAGCTCATTTGCTATGTAAACTAGCGATTCACTATCCTAACACTCATTTACATAGAATTGCCTACTAATGCTTGGTTACATGTCTTAGACTGAGCTTCCCCCTTTGGCAACCTCTACTCGGTGGCCATCTTGTTTTCAGCCTGCCATTCCCTTGCATTGTACATTACCACTTTCAATAAAATCCACATTTGTGGGTTTTAATTTGTAGTATTCTGGTTTTTAGAGTGCAGCCCATTTGCGCGGCGCTGCGCTACTCTTAAACATCGGAAATTGGTGAAAAAAAATTATTTTTATTTTAATGTTGCATCAGGGAACATTTCCAATGGACGTATATTTGGCCATTGGCATGCATCCTGCACTGGATGCAACCTTTATTTGGGGCTGTCACGGCTCCGTTTTGCTATAGAATGGTACTCAGTTGTCAACTGAGTACATTTCTGCAAATAACACTGATCTTACTCGGACAGGTTCGGGTTTCCTGAATCGCAAATCTACCTCATTTGCATGCCTTTCGCCTGCAATTGAGGTGATTTGCATGTCCCAGCCCTGTCCGTGTAAGAGCCGATTTAGGAGCTCTCTTACACACCCCTGGATCGCTCGTCGGACATGATGGCTGCATGGAGTCTTACTCTACTCCTAGACTCTGTGCAAGCCATCGTGAATCCAGCCCTATCAAATAAATACAAAAAACATCTAAACTAATCTTTACTATATTCCTGTCTATATTTAAGAGAGATTATGCCCTAATTGACTTACTTACCGAGCAAGGCAAAAGCAGATGAGAAGTGCTGAATGGATATTTCTAGATGCAAGACAAGATACACAATGCCCAGTCTCTGAGAGAGTTCCCAAATTAATATCAAAACATTACTGCTGTGTTAGCCTGGATAACATCACTCTTTGTCACTTGCCTTCAACTCCCAGGCTAACAGAAACTTAACAAAATGTAACATTTCTTTGTGAAAAATACATATCTCTCATACGTTTGCTCAGAACTGGAAGTCATAAAACAATCAAATAATTTTACATTTTACACCTAGTAATTACTTCTCTCCAAGACAATAGAAAGAAACTTCTAGCTCTAGACATTCCCCCGGATTCAGCAGGCTCTGCACGGTGTGCAGAAATAGTGCAGAAGCTGCTGGAGGCAATATGGCTGCCATGCAATCCAGGAATAAGCTCCAGGGACATGCACGAGTGCTCCTGCACTATTCCTGCATGGACACAGCTCCTGTATGCAAATTACCCCATTTGCAGGTGAAAACAATGCAAATGAGGTGAATCTGCTATCCAGGAAGCTGTCAGTCAGCCATGCAGGACTAGTGTAGTGTGTAGAAATGTACTTGGTTAGTAACCGAGTACATTTCTGCAAACTACAAAACAGAGCCACCATGACAGCTCCAAATAAAAGGGTGTATACTATGTGTAAAGCATGCCAATGGCCATTGGTATGGAAAACAGTTGCCAAAGTAAAAAAAAAGAACTTTTAGTTTTTTTTATTTTTTTGCCGATTTTGGCTGTTTAAGCATAGGGCAGCGGCGTGTAAATGGGATCGGGCCAAAAATAAAAAAAACCCTGAAATAAGCATTGTATCAAAAATCACTGTTTTGCCATTATACTCAATGGCAGGCAGAAGACAACATGGCCAGTGAATAGTGGTTGCTAAGGGGGAAGGCTCAGTGTGGGACTTGTAACTATGCATTAACAGGCAATCCTATACAAATGAGGGGAATGATACTGAATCCCAGATTTCTCCTCATTGCTAGCCAGCACTGGACTGTGTAAGAACAGGAATACCATGGTGCAAGTCTAAGAGTTAGCTGACATCATAGGGGTGTGTGTCAGGCATACTGAAAGCTTATTGGAGCCTTGTGGCTTGGGTTTGCCCTTAGCTTAATAGAGCTAAGCAAGAGGGTCTCTCTGAGGCTGCCTAGAACTCTTTACATTGCCTAAGTGGGTGTGCGTGCTGCACACCGGGTTTTAAAGGGAAAAAAAAAGTAAACCAGGAAATAGCAGCTCTGTGCACATTTAAGCACTGTGTTTGCACTGTGCTCCCCTGGGCTTAAACAGAAAGGCAATGGGAAGGGAAAACAGCAGTAGGAAGATAATCAAGGAGAACTAGCATAGCAGGTGAAATAGGTTCATAGGTTCATAGGTTCATACTAGGCTATCTGCCCTAGGGCATTTATAAGCCTAGCCAGAGTGTGTGTGGCTTTCACCACCCCTTAGGATGAGAATACTATACCCATTAATTTGCTGTGCCTCTGTCCAGCAGTGATACAGAGATGATTCCTGGGGTAAACCTACGATCTCCCATCCACTCGTCAAGATTTCTCTTGAACAGAGTCAGTGAGGGGCTCTGCCTCACATGGACTGGGATTCTGTTCCATAGTGTAGGGAGTCTCTGGGTGATGAATCTGTCCCTCCAGCATGTCCTATTTATATCTGTGTTGAGGTTTAAGTCTCTTGCTCTCGTGGCTCTGGTGGATTTGGATTTTTTGAGGTGGAGCATGTCCATTAATTCCGGGTTGGACATGGCCTTGTATGTCAGGCACAGATCACCTCTGAGCAGGCGGTATGCGACTGAATAGAGCTGGAGTTTCTTCAGTCGGGCATCGTATGACATATGTTTGAGCCTTTATCCTTTTGGTGAGGAACTTTTGGGGTCTTTCCAACTGCTGCAGGTGTCGGGTAAGGTACATTCGAATGGGGCGTTGTACTCAATCATTGGTCTGATAAGTGAAGAGTACAGGGGTACAATGACCTCTCCTGATCTGGATGTGAATCCCTTCATGATCAGGTGGGCAATGTAGAAGGTCTTCCTAACCACTTTGGCAATGTGAGTGTCAAAAGAGAGGTTACTGTCAACTTGGGTCCCCAGGTCCCTGATAACTTCTTCCGTGTTTAATGGATTACCACCTATGTGGTAATTAGGGTTACCTTGTTTTTCCCAAAGGGTATGACTATACATTTTTGGCATTTAGCTTAAGGCCATGGCTCTGGCACCAGTTATCCATTTCTATGAGACCTTTCTGGAGGATGTCTGTATCTGATGGAGTGTCAATTATGGTGCCCAGTTTGCAGTCATCTGCAAATTTTGTCAACCACAATCCCCCTATGTTTGCCTGCACTTCAGAAAAATAAATGCCGAACAAGAGGTGGCCCAGGACTGAGCCCTGTGGGACACCGCTCGTGACCGGCTTAGAGTCTGACATGGCACCAGCAACTCTAACCCTGTGTGTTCTGTCCTTGAGCCAGTTTGCAACCCATCTTGTGACATATGGGTTTACATCTAAGCTGGTGAGCTTTTCTATGATGCCCGAGTGGGGTATTGTGTCGAACGCTTTGCTAGGTCAAGGTAGGCTGTGTGAACTGCCTTACCCTCATCAATGGCCTTAGTGACTGTTTCAAAAAGTCGACCAAGTTCAAGAGGCAGGATCTGCCCTTGACAAAGCCAAATTGGGTAGGATCCAGTGTCTGTAGGTCCCCAATGTCTTTATTTATGAGTTCCATTATGATCCTCTCCATAGCTTTGCAGACAAGGCTCGTCAAGCTTATGGGCGGTAATTTCAGGGTCCGTAGAAGCACCGCCTTTGTGGAGTGGGACCACAGTTGCCGTGACGCCATTCTTTGGATACGTATCCTGTAGTAAGGCTAAGATTAAACAGCAGCCTTATGTGTGGATTTAGTTCCTCATTGAGTTCGTGTAGCACACATCTGGGGACACCGTCCGTCCCATTGATGCTGTGTTTTTGCTTTAGAGAGAGCAGCTCTCACCTGGGCATCTGAGATGTTTGGGAGGCTAGACTCTGGTGGGATAGATATTTCTCCTTTGGGGAGGAGGGAGAAATTTGCACTGAACTTGTCTGCCAGTATGGTGGCAATGTCTGTGGGTTCAGTGATTTTTTATCATTTTGGACTAATTCTGAGCATATCTGGGAGTTTCCACCCAGGTTTCTAACATAGCTGAAGAAGGCTTTATGATTGTCTTTTGTGTCATTAGCGATTTTTCTCTCAAAGTTGGCCTTGGATGATTTTATGAGTGATCGTAGTTTTTGCTAGTATTGATCAGAGATGCCTTCCATTTAAGGATTTTGCTCTGTCATGTAGTAGCTTTCTCCTCTTGTTGTAGAGTTTGTTTATGGCTGGAGTCCACCAGACCGGGCCTGCCTTTGGTGGAAAGGGTCTTGATTTTATTAGGGATTGCTTGATCCATACATTCCTGGAGGTGCTCGTAGAAGGCATTTGTAAGGGTTTCAGCAGTGTGGGTTGTGGTTTCCACTGGCTCGGGGCCTTGAAGGATACCACTCCAGTCTTAAGAAGTGTGAAGTTTGCTTTTGAGAAGTTCTTCACTGTGGTCTTTTGCTGGGGGTGGGGGGATGTGGATCTCCAGTGAGATTAATTTATGGTCTGATCTCACCAATGAGGGATATACTTCGTGTGGAGCATTTTGTCCCCATGTTTGTGATGATCAGGTCTAGTATATTTTCTCCTCTTGTGGGAATGGTGACTAGTTGTTCCATAGCATTTGAGTTTATGAACTCAAGGAACCTTTGGGCTAGGGTGTTGGGGCTTGAGTAATGTTCCCAGTCTATGTTTGGGTAGTTGAAGTCACCCAATATGATGGTGTTTGGAGACATTTATACTCTCCAGTGTCTTCAGGAAGGCTGTGTGGGTTTCCTGAGTTTGAGAAGGTGGTCTGTAGCATGTTACAAACTGTAGGGCAGTTTTACCTATGGTTAATTGCACCTGGATGGTCTCCGATGCTTCGTGCGTTGCCACTAACCTGGAGGTGTGGGTATCCTTTATGAATATGGATACTCCCCTCCTTTTGTGGTTCGGTCCGGATTTTGGGGCGGAACGCATGATATGAGGTATAACCTGATAGTGCTGGGGTGCTCTCAGGAGCCTTGAACCAGGTTTCAGTCACAGCACAAACATCGATGTTCTCCATACTGAGGAGGGCTTCGAGGGCATGCATCTTGAGGTTTAGACTTCTGGCATTGAGCAGTATTACCCTTAGTTTTTCTCCATTTTTGTTTTCTAGGGTGGTAGGTTTATCATTTGAGCCTTGCCTAAAAAGGCACTATGGGGTGGCAAGAGCCTTTGCCAATATCCGGAAGCCCAGGGTGACAGGTGCAAGCCGTCCCTTGCGGCAGCGTGGCTTGTCAAGCATGTCATCCCAGGCAGGCAGACATTGGATCCCCTTAGAATGACACCAGTAATTAAGCCAATTATTAAAGCTGATCATTTTGTCTCTGTATTGTGGCATCATTCTTGGTGAGGGTAGGATACTGCTCAGGGTCAGGGTCATACCGGCCTGGGCTACATAATCTGAGAGCTCCTCTATGTCTCTTTTCATGTAGTCCAGGGAGGTCCGTCTCAGGTCGTTCACACCGGCATGGACAATGACTGAGTCATACTTGTACTTGCTGTGGAGTGACCTGAGTGCTTGTGTTATGTGGCGGATTCTAGCGCCTGACAGGCAGCTAACTGTGATCTTTTCCTTGTTCAGTCTGGTGAGAGGGACGTCAGTGTGTCTGACTATGGAGTCACCTATAACAAGTGTGTCTGGCATTGTGTTTGGCCTTAAGGGCTGTGACTGTTTAGCACACTGACTTTGAGAACTATGTGTTGCATGTCTTATGTCTTGAGGTGGCAGTTGCTTGGGTGTCTGCTTTGGAGGCCTCTGTAGTTTTGGTAGATTTTTGATCAGTGCCTCCAGTATGTCTTTGTGTGTTTATGTGTTTGTTTTGCAGTTGTGATAGTTCTATGTGAAACTGGGTTTGTGGTGTGCGTGGTTTCCTTCTCCTCCTGTCTGGTCTTGCCAGTCCTGAGTTGAGAGAGCTCAGCCTCCAGTTTGGCTATATAGTTGCATCTCTCACATGTATTTGTGTTTTGTGGGAGAAGGAGGGGTTGTCTGTGTACATGAGGCAATTGTAACATTGCCTCAAGATGCCCAGATTCACCAGCTGAACAGGAGAGGACGCTAGCAACTGACCCTTCGACATGCTAGAAAAAGTGAAAAAGTTTGCTGTGTAACTGAGTCAGAAGGGACCTATAGGGAAATGGGTATTCAAGGGGATTCTAGGCTAATGTAGTACTTTGTTTAGTATACAAGTACTTTACCTATATAAAATGCTTTAGGAGCAAGTGCTGAGCTATTGAGATAGAGAATAGACTGTTTAGATTGCAAGTAGAGAAGTTCTAAGGGAAAAATTGAAGAGCAGACTTTACGGACCCAGAAATAGTTTAACCGGCGCTGCCCGATGGTGCTCTATGGGCAACTCCGCTAAATCACGCAAAGCGCTAAAGTGGGCTTTATAGCAGGGGGTTGAAAAGACCTAGGAATTGACCCAAAATGGCCAATAGACTACAAGTTTCTGGCTGGAACCACTGCTCTAGGGACAAATAGGCTGCTCAGTGCTCCCCACTCCCACTGGTGAACAAAGAAGCTTCCCTTTATCCAAATAAGGATATGGAATAGCACAGGAACCAAGCCAAAGCCCAGAGATCAGCAAACTCTGAAGACTGGACTATTCTAGTTCAGTAAGGCGGGAAAACAAGATTTTTTTTTTTTTTTTCTTTTGCAGAAAACAGAGGAAAAACAGACAGTCAATGCTATAAATGCTTTTAAATGGCTAGCACTTGAGTGTGTTAGCCTACAAGTAAAATTAAGCAACAAATAACTTTTTAAAAGTGCAAAACAGTTAATCAACACAAAAACAGTTTAAATAGAATGCAGAGCTGTATAAACAGGCAAAAAGCAGTCGCTAAGCAGTAAATAATCAAAAAGCCAGAAAAATACTTAAATCAGGAAAAAGTCACTCTTTTGCTCTGCTGCTTGTAGAACTCTGCAGTACACCACGAGGAGCTGTGCTGAGTTGAATACAAGCGAAAAGCTAAGCGGCTTTATTACAGGGGGCTGAAAAGAGCTAGGAATTGACCCAAAATGGCCAATAGACTACAAGTTTCTGACTGGAACCACTCCTCTAGGGACAAATAGGCCAGTGCTCCCACTCCCACTGGTGAACAAAGACGCCTTTTATCCAAAAAAGGATATGGAATAGCACAGGAACCAAGACAAAGCCCAGAGATCAGCAAACTCTGAAGACTGGACTATTCTAGTTCAGTAAGGCGGGAAAACAAGATATTTTTTTTTTTTTTTTTTTTTGCAGAAAACAGAGGAAAAACAGACAGTAAATGCTATAAATGCTTTTAAGCGGCTAGCGCACTTGAGTGTGTTAGCCTACAGGTAAAATTAAGCAACAACTAACTTTTTAAAAGTGCAAAACAGTTAATCAACACAAAAACAGTTTAAATAGAATGCAGAGCTGTATAAACAGGCTAAAATGCAGTCGCTAAGCAGTAAATTATCAAAAAGCCAGAAAAAAATACTTAAATCAGTTATAGCAAATACAGTTATAACATGTGTCAAATGTATAAAATGTGTCAAAATCAGCAAATTACACAGGCAGCAGCCCAGCACAGCACACCACTATAAACTATGCAAACACCTTTCTCTCTGTTTTTTTCCCACAAACTCTACATCACTGGTGTATACAAGTGGGGAAATTTTACCAAACAAAAGCAACAAAATGATAGGGGCTGCAGCAGCTATCATAAATCAACATGTGGAAGAGGCTGAGGGAGGTGAGGATGAGAATGCTGTTGACCAACCCACAGTGAGGAGAAGGAGAAGAGTGTACAGACCCAGGGTAACCTACCAGGAGCTACATGAGCTGGAGATTGTAAAGCACTATAGGGTGAATAGGGACCTCCTACAGCAAATTGTTGAGCTGTGCCAGCCGCACCTCATACACAGAACTAACAGAGGGGAACCCATCCCAGTGGATACCAAGGTATGTGTAGGCCTAAGAAAACTAGCCGCAGGTACCTTCCAAAGGCCAACTTGGGATATCATGGGGATCTCATAGGCATCAGCATCCAGTGTACTCCACCAGTTCCTGGATGCCATGTCAGCACATGCCGGTGAGCACATATATAACCCCAACACCCATGAGGCATTAGCCAGCAATATGCTTCTCTTCCACCAAATAGCAGAATACTCTGAGGTAGTTGTTGCTATAGACTGCACACACATATGCATCAAAGCACCACCCAGTGAGCAGAGAAGGGTCTACATCAACTGCAAGGGCTTCCCTTCCATCAACTGCCAGGTCATGTGCAATGCCCAGAGCATTATAATAAATGTGTGTGTTGGCTGCCCTGGAAGCTATCACGACTCCCACATCTGGTATCTGATGCAGCTGTACCAGAGATTTGCCAATGGGGACATCCCTTATGGTCCCCTAGTGGGGGATGCTGGTTACACACTGGAGCCATGGCTGATGACACCATTAGAAATGCACACATACCCGAACAGGAACTTCATAATGAGGCACATGCTCAGACCAGAATCATAATAAAGCATGTGTTTGTGATGCTCAAGTCACAGTCCCAGTGCCTGGACACATCTGATGGAGCCTTGCAGTACTCACCAGCTACATCTACCCAAATTGTCATTGTATGTGCCATGCTACACAATATGATTCTGCAGAAACAGCTGCAGCAGGAACAGCTTGGGGCAGGGCCACACAGCCTCCCACCATTGCCAAGGCCTGCATAGGCACAGAGTGACTCAGAGGAGGAACAACCTGATCCTGCCCCAGGAGGCAGAAAGAGGCATGCCCAGTATGCCCAGGCCTTGGCAAAGAGGCAATGCATAGCATATAGACTGACATGGTAGGGACCCAGGGGAATGACACCTCTCTCTGACTTGCACATACAGTAAAAGGGATGCCAAACATGGCACTACCTGTGCTTAACCATGTATAGGGAGTGTACTATATGCATCTGACATAGTCAGCCCTCCAACACCATCCTCAGTACCAGCACAGCCACAAGGTAAGTAACTCTTCCTACCAATTGCTGAATGGAGTAGTATGCGTTGTTACTTGTATCTATGGTATGGATGTGAGCATGCAAGGGAATCGGATGGATGAATAGGATGCCAGCAGATAGTAGACACCTATAATGCCAGCATGAGATCTGTAACAAATACTGGTGTCACTACAGTAGCCAGTACTAGACAAGGTGACAAAACTCACTGCAGGAAATGTGCTGAGCCACATGTGTGTCCATAGGACACACACATGACAGTCAGGGAGGCTCATATACCCAACAACAGTCTCAGCCAGCAGGACAGGTGTAGCCAAACACAAACAAAGGCTGTGCTAAGGCCTCTGATTGATGGCTATGGAGAACCCCCCCCCCAGACCTACCCTACACTGAAAGACTACAACAGGTCAGGCAGTGGGATGTTAGTTCTAAACGGTAAGAAGTCATGAAACTGAAATGTAGGTCAATCAAACCTAAGACCTGTAGTAGACTGATATGCCTCTAGTCAGCATGATAGCTTAGAATACAGAATGAAATGGAGTACCTGAAATACCAGTACAGTCATACCAAATGTGTACAAGTGTCAGGTGTGCCTCCCAATCCTATGTAGAAATGTAGTAATAGTCAGGTGTGCCCCCCAATCCTATGTAGAAATGTAGAAACAGTCAGGTGTGCCCCCCCAAATCCTGTGTAGAAATGTAGTGACAGTCAGGTGTGCCCCCCCCACAAATCCTATGAAGAAATGTAGTAACATGTATGTGTAGGTATAATAACAGTGGAGCACAGATTACATGAGCTGGCCAAGGTAGCAGGATAGATTGTAGCATGTGTACAATATACAGGTCTGTGTGTGTTAGGTTGGTGTGTGTTGCATATTGTGTGAGAGTGGTCAGTATGTATGCATGGTGAGGTTTGTCCTGGTGGCCATTGCCCAGTACTGCTGATGACAGGGCCAAGTTCTCACAACTGCCAAATAAAATGTTTCCCAGCAAAACACATTCCAGCAGTAAGCCATAGGAAATGTTTGGAAGTAATATGTGTCACCATCTGAAAGATGGACATGGCATGAATGTCGGCCCAGATATACAAGCAATACACAGGGGGAAGTACCCCAGAGAGACAGTGTATAATATGTAACTGTCAAATGGACACACCCTTGGAATTGTACATACAGGTTTGCAGCATATTATTTGGGCTTGTAGTATGGAATACCAATGTTGTCTGGCCAAACACTGGCAGACCACAAAGGTCATAGGAATGAGGTATTGAGAAACAGCTGATGTCCCTGCACAAGCCAGCATAAGTGGAATGCCCCATGCATATCTGTGAGTCAGATGCAAGTAGTGTCCATAGCACACATGCACCCAGCTCACCCCACCACCACCCACAGGTACCTCTCCGGTCTTATCCCTGCTGTTGGGAATGAGTACAACATGACCCCCACCTGTATATGGCAATAGCAAAAGAATGCAGCATGCAGAACAGGTGTCCCATGCAGGTGTATCCCTAGCTTTAAGCAGCACCCTGCCAGCATCCAGACCATTGGATCAATAATGACAGAAAGTATTGGCATGAACACCTTGCACACCTACCCTGTCACCCCAGGGAAATATAGTTTATTGCAGTCTGTGACTGTATGAGTGACAGAAGGCAATGGCCTGCTACAGGGTCTCACTCATACTGCCAATGTATGTTATGTCATGGACTCCCAAATAACAACATAACACAGTCCACAGAACCCAAATGCATGGCCATGTGGACAAATCACAGTAACATGTCCACCATGTCCTACTGCATGAACTGTGGACCAACACCAAATTACTGCTGGGATGAGGTGATAACTATAGGGAACATATCAGATAATGTTTGCATAATGTATGGGAGAGGATAGAATAATAGGGGGTGGGAAAATTGGCGGCAAGTATTGTGTGAAGTCCGAAACTCAGCCGCGTGCACATACTACCCCTGGCTGCAAACACAAGAATGGGTGTCTACAAGCCTGCTCATGAACCACAATGTGAAGGGATAATGTCCAGAATTATGGCCCTTGCCTCTGGGTAACCTGTGTGAATCTGTACAGCTGTGAGGTATGGTCACAGGAGAATATGGCCATACTGTCATGTCGATGGATGTACAAACATGGGATCCTCTGCCACCACTGTACTAAGGTGCTGAACCATTTACACAGACCCAGTAGCAATTGTCTGCAGCTTCCCCTCCAAAATGGCATGATTGTGCAAGAATATGTAGGCTGCTGACCACAATACTGGACACAGCTGCATTCACCCTGTGTTCCCCAAGACATCACTGCAAGCAAATATGCATACCTGGTAGTACTTGATGACATAAAACATCACAGTGTATAACAGTACATATGTCTGAATATCTCTGCTAGCACCAGGACCATGTAGCAGAAGCAGCACAGACACAATTACCTACAGTAACCCACTATCCTTTGCCCATTTTGAAACCGTATTGTCAACTGATCTACAGATATCCTGCAGAAACAGTTTGGTAGCTGTAAGTGTAGAACACAAAAGTCTGCACTGGAATACAATCTACCTGGAATGGATTCACACATTCAATACAGAAGGTCATACTGGGCATGCTCCCACACTTAGAGAAATGAAGGCCATTTCAGACAACAGAATACTGAAAGGTCATACTGGGCATGCTCACACACTTACAGAAATGAAGCCCATGTGTCGCAACAACATTAGACCATACATATCTGACAGTCACAGATGTTAGTGCATACACTCCACAGTACACACCAGTCATGCTTTGCATACACATTGGAAAGGAATACACACACATATATCCAAGGACAACACACTAAAATAGGCCAAACATACACATACTTAGATGTGTGAAAGAGAGTGACAGTGACAAAGAGCCTCCTATCTTGAGGTCTGTCCCACCCAGCACACATCCAATTGGCTAAAACCACATGATGTGCAAATGTCAATCACCGTAGACATTTGCCTCTAGTATCCCTTGGCACTATATTGTTTATGGTGCTTGTGCTAACTGTGTAACATGGCTGCACAAGTCAGTAGTCATCTAGCAGTTGTATACACAAACCTATAGAATATAAACCTGTGTGTGCCTGAGTGTTGTGGGTTATGGCCCATGCACACACACTGCACTCCCCATTGCTCTACTATGGCAAGCCTGCTGATGTCTTCACCTTGAAATAAAAATTTCGGGAAATGGCAGCCCAGTAATCTATGTGGCACATCCTATAACTGTGTAATGCTATAGTGTGATGTTCTAGTTAGGTAGGAGTTCTAATCCCTGATGTGGCAAGTGTGTGTGTGGGTGAGTGTGTTTGTCTGTGTAGGGATAAATGCTTTTTAGGCCAGTCACACTCACTACAATTTCAAATGCCCTACTTTGGAAGAGCTGCTGATGTAATTCACTTTGAAATACACCTTTGGGAAAATAATAGCCTAGTAATCTCAGTGGTACATCCTATAACTGCTTAAAGCTGTAGTGTGATAAACTAGTTAGGTAGGAGTTCTATTCCCAGACATGGCAAGTGTGGATGTTTGTGTGTTTGTTTGTCTGTGTAGGGAGCAATGCTTTTGAGGCCATTCACAGTCACTACAACCTCCATTGCCCTTCTTTGGCAACCCTGCTGATGTCATACACTTTGAAATATACCTTTGGGGAAGGAGTACCCCAGTGATCTCTGTAGTATGTCCTATAACTGTGTAATGCTGTAGTGTGATAAACTAGTTAGGTAGGAGTTCTATTCCCAAACATGATGAGTGTGGATGTTTGTGTGTTTGTTTGTGTAGGAAGCAATGCTTTTGAGTCCATTCACAGTCAATACAACCTTCATTGCCCTTCTTTGGCAAGTCTGCTGATGTCATTCACTTTGAAATACACCTTTGGTAAAGGAATAGCCCGGTAATCTCCGTGGCATGTGCTATAACTGCGTAATGATATAGTGTGATGTACTAGTTAGGTAGGAGTTCTAATCCCAAACATGGCAACTGTGAGACTTTGTGTATGTGTTTGTGATTCACACCCTGTGTGGAGGTGTCTGTGAGTGTGTAACAACTGGACTCACTGGGTTTTGCAAATTTCTTATATGGTGGGCCTATTGTATATGACAATGTCCACCTTACACGGATAACAGATGCCAAACAGCAAAGAGGCTGGGGTTTGCAATTCATAACCCTACATGTGACATGAAGGCCTGGTGAACAATTTAGGCAACCCTTGGATTACCCAGAGAACACTCCCAACCCATATATCATACACAAACACACTCGGCTAGGCAACAACCACTATGTTGGTAGTTCCCTGCATATTGCCCATAGATAATAACCATGGTGTGATTGCAGCAGACTACAGAGGGCATCACACCCTGTCCCATCACTACAATAGGCACATAATTGCATACAGTGCTCCTTCACTATGTTCCCCACTGGACGCCTGCAACAACTGTAGTGCCAGCAAATGTAACCCACACAGGACATACCATGCCTTATACACATGCCCTGTATGGACAGATGCCACTGACATCAGGGAATACCTGCATCATGCTGTCAATGTAGGTGCCGGGTCAACCTGGTGCCCATTGCCCATTCTCACCACATGAGGCCAGGAATGGCACATCTGATGATAACAACCTGTGTACACAACATGCCTCAGACACCCCAGGTACACTTCCACATGTCACAGAACATGCATTTGGGACGTCTGTACATCCCAGACACCGTCCATGTCATGGACTATAGAGTACATACATGGCAAGCATTGCACAGCACTGGCCACCCACAATAGTAACCCAGATGACTGGATTGTAAATACAATACCCACCTGTGTGGACCAATCCAGACACTACACTCCTGAGCCACACTGCAGACAATTTTCATTGTGGCCTGATGCCAAGGCATACCCTTTACCTAGCCTTGTAGAACCTTTTGGCACAGTCAACCACTACACACCTGTGAAGCAATGCACCCATGCATGTCAGTACTGGCAGTGTGTGTGTGTGTGTGTGTGTGTGTGTGTGTGTGTGTGTGTGTGTGTGGAGTATAATGAATTGGACGCCATTCACACTCACTACATCTCCCAGTGGCCTACTGAAGCATGCCTTCTGATGTCAGACACCTTCACATTCCCTTTGCCCATATATCATCCTGATAACACCTGTGGTACATGTGATACCTGTGTATTACAGCATTGTGGCAAACTACCTAGTTAGGAAGTGTATTACTGACCCTGCCAACTGTGATAATGTTTGTGAGTCCCTGAGAGAGTGTAGTTGTGTTGACATTGGCACCTGTTGATGTGGGCAGGCATGTGTACTACACCTACCTTATCCCTCCTTTATCACTGTTGCAGATGTCACTCACCATCAAATATACCTTTGGACAGCTTCCCAGCATGTAAGCTCTGTGGTGCATGCAATAACTGCATAGACATGTGATACCAATGCATAGTCAGGCAGGGGTTAAAACCCCATACTCGTAAGTGTGTGACACAAACATGCTTAGATTTTACTCTCCCACCCCCTCCCTGTCTTACTTTGTCTCTGTATGTCTCTCTCACGCCCTCTCTGGTGGATGTGGAGAAGTACATCTACTTTGCTTAGGCAGCAGCTTGTGTTTTGTAAGTGATGCTCATGATCAGCTGATGGCCTCTGCACAAATTGTAGTCCACCACTAGCTGATTGCAGGTGGAACAGCTGTAGTAACATTCCCATAGCCAATTGAATGGAAACACTCTCCTATACCTAGGAACATTATGTGGGTGTTGGGCCTTTTCATTCACTGTGAGCAGGACCTCATGTCAGTATTTGGCAAACAGCATCACAGGTGGTAGTGGGATATACCTCTAGCAACATACATTGTGGAAACAGGCCAACACCAGTAGGAGGATGTTCCAGAAGTGTTGCTCTTCTGAATTTGGAGTAATGTTGGTTTAACAGGGTTTGTGCGGCTATGGCTGGTCTACACGATTTAATACCTGTCATGACAGTTTTATATGTTTGAGGAAACTCCCATCAGTAGGGTTATCTGCAGACTGGGCAGTGTTTGGAGTTTTATGTTTCTTGTATTACTCACAGATCACCTATCTTAGGACTGCAGAAGCATAGGATTGCAGTCAGTATATGGTGACAGCCATGAGACTTACTGACTTCATATCCCTCATAGGACATATGTCACAACAAACCCTGTTGCAACAGTAAATGTATGAGGGTATCACAGCAACATGCCAATATTGGCCCAGTGTCTGTGGCTCCAGCCATAAGTCTATCAACCTTTGTACATATGTCATGCAGTAACGGGTGCATATGCTCTGTACACCATTATTTATTGACATCATACCTGATATAAAGCCAGTCAGATATCAGACTGCTAGACATGTTATGTATAGTAGGGGTTATTTCTGAGGACATAACCTGGGCATTCTGTGGTTGTGTGTACAGTAGTGGGGTCCGTGTACTTATGGTGATTGTTGACAGTATGTGTATTGCAAATACGTACATTGGCCTGTGTACAGACTGTGGTAGATTTCATTGTTCTTGATTCTGTTCAATCTGATGTTACATGCTGCTCCTGGCTATGGTACCCTATCAGCTCACATGTTTGTAGGGCCAAACACACACATGTCCCATACCACAGACAGGCATTGGACCACATTGTGTCATGACCCAGTATATGTAGGGTTAGTGTGTGAGTGGCACATATGAGGATGGTGTGGATCAGGCAGTCCATATAATGTAATATTAACCTTGTGTACCATATGTGGCTGTGTTCACATTGGTTGTGGGTATGCACTTTCACACAGGTGTCTGTTACTCTGTAGGCTGTGACATGACTATAGAGCCTGCTATATTTGCTGGTACAGGTGTATTCCCCCCATACGAAATATAGGCCAGTGTTGTGGCAGTCTGCCTGCAGTTTGCACAGTGCCTTGTCACATGCCTGGCAGCTTAGTGTAATTACCTAGTGTGATGTTGTGTCCAGATATTTGCAAGAAGTACTGCTGCCAGCCCACCATAACTGTTGTGTATTTCTGACAAAGCAGTGGGATTCTGTACAGATGCATGCACTAACTACTGGGTAGGATGTAGCCATGTGACCTTTGCACCACCAGTTATTATGTGTCAGGACAGACAGGAGTGTGTGAATGCATAAACTGTGTGGACATATGTAGTCCAGTATTTACATGATATACCAATGTACATGGCTGTTAACATCCACATTTTCAGGCTTGGTCCACATGTCTCGCACTAAGGGGATCTGTGTATACCTCTAGACTGACCAGAGAGTGCCAGAATGTTCACATATATTGGTCATATCTCTGCTGTAGTCCACAGGGTCATTATTGTGCTATCAGTGGTACTGTACTATGATGTCCTTAGGATTTCTGTCAGTAACCAATGGCGTACATGTCAAAGCAGATGTGACCTCCCACACACAACATATCTGTTAAGACAACCCCTGTTACAGAAGCAACAGTCTACATATACACCTACAATACATACATGACATCCCATTGCACTAAAAGGTTGAGACTACTGGTGCTGAGGTAGGACTCCACTCCATATTCTGGACATATGGTAAACATATATGTGTGTATATGTATATATATATATATATATATATATATATATATATATATATATATATATATATATATAGATATATGTGTGTGTGTGTGTACACATATATACATATACAAACATATATATATATATATATATATATATATATATATATATATACAAATACACATCTATATATGTCTACACATATACAGATATGTAGATATATATGCAGATATAGTTATAGATATCTACATATATATATCGACATAGATATATCTGTACATATATAATGTACATACATGTGTGTGTGTGTGTGTATGTATATATATATCTATAAATGGCCATATATATGATGCACTATACAGATGTGTATAAATGCATATCAGCAGAACTGTAGAACAAACAAAATGCACCAGTCTTGCTCTATATGAATATATTGAACTCTCATGGATTTTTAAGTTAAGAGCTCATGTGGAGCCAGGATTAAATCAACATATTAGTATTAAACCAGTACTAGAAGCTCAAAAATATTAATAATTAATAAATATTAAATATCCATTATTAAATATGAATTTTTAAGGTATTTCTTATAGATTTTGTTATATGTTGAATTATATGTACATTTTGTTTATATTTGTACTTATTTATTTAGACGTATTTGTTATATTATTTAGAATCATATAGAATTTTATATGTTATATATAATAGGTATGATGATGTCATTATTTTATGCCAGTATGAATTCATATATATTTATTTATTGACAAGTTAAAGAGAGTATATTATACGAAGTTAATTAGGTGTTTGATGCTAATTCGATTTTCTCTTTTAATGACATCACTTTAGAACTAGTACCTTTAAGAAGTTATTGATATTTGATTGTTTAATTGTTTAATTCATTAATTGATTTTAATTAAGTAAAGTATTTAAGAGCTGATTTTTGTTGTATGCATTGAGATCTGAAGAAGCGTGCTGGGGCTGCACTTGAAAGCGCTTATCATAATAAATACTGGATTTTATTTATTATTACGTGGTGGTCATGTTCAGTTTTATATTTATATTTATATGTGTATTTATATGAAGACATATATCTACATATGTATCACTCTACTATGCCTGTGGCATGTGCATTAGATGCATATCCCTGTAGGACCACTCTTGGAATGGACAATGGGTTGTATTGCAGTCCTAGTCAATGTGTGATGATGGGTATGTCAGAGTGTCATTATGGGTTCCAGTGCATACAATATCCACAGTGGCATGTGGGTGCTGTGTATACTGTCATTACACCATGGTACCCCTGGTACATATGCCATGTAACACTGTATGGTGACCACTGTCACCAACAACCATACAGAGACCTAGTGCGAGCCATACTTTTAACACCATATGTGTGGGTGAGGGGTGTAAGTTGCAGATATAGGCATGGTGATGTGGTGTGTGCAGGTATGGGATTGCCCTACGTGTGTTTGTTTAGTGTGTGGGTATGCATGCACACAGTTCTGCCATGTGGCTGCCCTATACAGGTGTTTCTTGGACAGCTGTAGACCATACCTAGCAGGGTGTGAAGTTTACTGCCTCCAGCCATGGACACACAGACTGTGCCTTCCAGGGGTTCTATGGGAACATCCAGGTACAGGCCTCGATATGCTACTCCCCCGATGATGACATATATCTGCTGGAACCAGGGCCCTCCTGGGACTGGCCAGGGCAACATGCACATGGCCTGCTGTGGTGTGGTGTGGACAGCACCCCCCCATGCAGTGCTGGGACTGGTACTGCCACTACGGGAGCGGCTTGGTGTCCTTGCACATCCATGACGACTGCCAGATGTTGGTGTTGTTGGCCTACATCCATGTGGCCGTTGCCCCATTCCCACCATATGCTCCAGCATGGACAATCTATGGTCAATGAGGCCCACTATCCCACCCAACCATCTATCCATGACCTCTGTATAATCACGGAGGGCACCTGCAAGATCATGGATGTTGTCACAGATGAGAAAGCAGACCTCTGCAGCATCAGACCCTGTCTGGTGTACAGTTCCATATGTGCCTGCTCACCCATGACAGCCTGAAACATGCATCTGGTGGTACCAGTTGTGGCACTTCTGCCAGGGGCACGATGACCAGTGGCCCTCCCACGAGCACCCTGGTACATCTGCCTATGTGGTGCCCTGCTGGACATCTGGCTATGCCTGCTGTGTCCAGACACAGCAGCTATAGATACCACACAATCCTGTGCACTGCTACCAACCACCAACTGTCCATCTGCTATGGCCACTGGTGATGGGGTATCTATAGGCACTGTGCCTGTGTGCGGATGTGGATAACATGGGGATGTGACACGATGATGAAGTTTCAGCCTCTGACAACCCCTTCTGTGCCTCATCATTTTCAGTGTCTGTATGGACACCAACATCAGATTGCATACAGGCGTAACCCTGACCCACCTAACCACCTGTGAGGGGAAAGCAAGAAACGCACTTTAAGACCTGTATGGCATTGCATAACAGCACACACATATACACACACACATACACACACACACACACACACACACACACACACACACATACACACACTGAAATTCCACCAAAATACCTACCTGTCCTTGAGTTTACAGACTGTCCCAAGTTTATTCATGCAAGTTCCTCATCCTGCATCACAGTTGGAAACATCGACTAATTAATACCACTCATTAATGTATCATTCTTCTAATTGCCTAGACAAGTGATCACAATACATGACATGTTACTCCATTACCTCTTTGACTTGATTGGAGGAGGTTTTACAATGACTCACTGTTGTCATCCAGTGTTCACCCTGGGTATGTCAAGACATCATGATCATGGCTTCATTATGTTAGGGACTACTATGGTAACTTAATAATGTCACGCACTGGAGTGTCATATGTAATTATTGCTTAGTAGATGCAAGATCTGTTGCTTAATCAACTAATTATGTGGAAAACAGTAATATATGGATACACTCCCTGGTGTTGTCTAGTAATTCCCTAATGCATCTGTAGTGCTGCATATGTGGGTAGTAATTCACCTTTCTGCTGATTGCAATTTTGTCAGTACACCTGATGTCTAGCTTCCCTCCCAATGCCTGTTCCATGCTACAGACCTTATTATACTATCAGCTGTTCTGAGATTACACATCAGACAAGTATTTTTAGTGTCTCATGTGTCAGTCCATATCCATCTACTGCTAAATTCCAAAGGGAAGTACTGATGTATGAACAACCCCTCAATCACATATGTGCATACATGGACACCCACACAAACATACACACACACACACACACACACACACACACACACACACACACACACACACACACACACACACACACACACACACACACACACACACACACACACACACACACACACACACACACACACACACACCTACAGGTGAGGTTGCACAAAGATAGTACACACAGACCTCCTATTACCCATCTGTCAACAAGCATAACATATGGTGCTCAACAGCATGCAGTGCAGCTATAGTCAATCCATGCTAGCAACAGTATACATGTGTGTGATGCATGGGCTGTGTTAGTAGGTGATGCCCCTTCCCTTGGAAAACACTGCACCCATGTACACAGTATTCCTGTGCACCTGTTCTGCACCCTGCCATGTACTGTGCACCATACCTCACAGGTATACACACCATTGCTGAATGTGTATTACTGTGTCAGTTATGTCTGCTCTAATGCTCACAGCCCCTATGTATTTGTCTGACACATACCTGGGATGATATGGGGACAGATGTCATTTCTGAATGCCTGATGTCTGATTTACATATGTCACCATCAGCAGTGCATGTATGATGAATACAATACTATTACACTGAAAACCATCAAACCTTACCATGGCTATAGGGAGTGTACACACCATTATTGATTTGACGCCTTCTTCCTTGATATGCCTTGGGACCACTTCACTGTATATGTTAACATTACATGAGCCTGATATGTGACATATGTCCTGTACAATTAAATGAAGTGTCTAACAATTGTGTTAGTTGTGCTGATGCTGACCGCGATGCATACACTTCGTGGGTGCATATGTGTGCGTGCCCTTATCATGATGGTTTGTTGCACCTACTGTTATGTGTACTACAGAATTCACTATTCCTGGCAGGGGTATACTATCATGTGACATCTGCAGTTGCCAGTATATAGTCAATCTGCCATACACATGTCCCCCAACTCTGCATGATTGCAATATTAACTCATGTGCACATCCCGTGGAGTTGACACATTGCTGTCACTATTGCTCTGGAGTCAGGGTTACATCTGCCACAGTTCCTGCCCTGACTGTGTGCAGATACAGCCATTTGTAGCATCATTAGGATCCCTGCTGCAGTGCACTGGTGTGTCATGATGACACCCCCTCCCCACCTTCAGCCTTTTTGCAGATGCTTGACAACTATGGCCTACACATGTGTGCTAGTTTGCAGTGTCTCAAACACTGAGCACCATGTGTAACAGCCTAGTCCCAGCTAATGAATGGCAAACATACAGGTGTACACTGGCACTGGCAAAGTATAGATGGCGATGGTGGGCCGCAGGTGGGGTGAGGCATTGGTTGTGCAGTACATGTATCTTACATGATACTGCATGTAGGTTTCCAACGTGGTCATGGTACACCAGTACACATTGCAAGCATGACTTTTGGGGACCTCATCTATTATGCATACACTACCTGTAGAGAGGGCTGGCTGATGTTTCCTGTGGCACAAGTGGCACATCTGATTACCCTTACCAGTAGGCTACATGTTTGTGGAGTCTAGGCAATTGCTGACACGGCTACTGCACAGCCAGTACTTGCTAGACATTCCTACAACCCCCTCAGTTTTGTGGCATGTTAAAAGGGAGTCCGCATGACCAGTTTGCTACATGTGACATCATCTGTCTTGGATGACCATCTGTTTACTTCCTACATCATTCCTGTCACATACATCCTTGCCACATAAATGACTGCACTGTTTGCCATGGTACATGCAATGGTGAGGTATGGCTACATGTCCATCTCATGGGTGCTACCTGTTGGGTATGGGGCCCAAGCCATGTCATGTAAGATACGTGCAAGCCAAGGCTGCCTCTGTTGCAGGTAAGTGTGCACATCTGGTGGCCAAATGTCTTGGACAGCAGACCAATATGTGGTGTGACATTGGGGATGTGTACTTGCTGGAAGGTGCACTTCCATGACAAATTCATGTAGTCAGTACCTCAACAGCTTCTTCCACTATATTTTATCTGGAGTGTGTGCACACATATGCTTCCAGTGGTTGTGAAGGTATGTATTTCCCATATTTGCTGCCCTAACCTACAATTCCATATTACACACTCATTGCTCATGTTGGGACCACATTGCAGGTTTTAAGGGTTGTGGACCACAGTATTATGATATGCCATAGTGTAGATCTGTAACAGTTGCCATTGTAATACTGGTATATACACTGTTGTAGCACTGTATAAGGGTGATGTTTCACTGTAGGCCATTTGTCCCACCATTATGTTCATCTATGTGGACACATTTTAGTTATATTGCAGAAGTCTGACATACTCTTCAGATACACCATCATGGTCACCACTGTGATGCAGTGCAGTTAACAGCAACAATACGTGAACATGTACGGCATGCATTATGAGTAGGTGTGTTAAATGTGTGCATGGAATATACCATAGCCATAACATGACAGGTGTATTGGCAAGCCTGAACAAAAAACATATTCACCAGCTACAGGCTGCTGCCTTGGAGGTATACCAGAGTGACCTACATAAGTGTGTGAAAGATGTGATGTCAGTAGCCAGAGCTGTGGCATTGGTACAGGGTGGGTGCAGCATTACAGTACATCAACAGTACAAGTGCACAATACTGCAGCTTATGCACATCTGTTCATTACTACTACGCAGCAACAGACTATATATATATATATATATATATATATATATATATATATATATATATATATATATATATATATTTATATGTCATCTCACATATGGATGGTCTACCTGTACAGATGTGGATGGATATGCAACAGTGGTCTATTGATGTGCCCTGTGGCCTTACCTGCACACTCCTCTGCCGGTGTGTGGGTAGCACCCATGTCCACTATACTGTCAGCCAGTTGCTGTTTGTGTGGGTGGGCAGGTGCCATGAGGCTGGCAAGGAGCTCCTCAACACATGTCAGGGGGGATTGATGGCATGACCCTCCCCACTGTTGTGAGGGGATCCCCCCAGACTACAGCAGCACACCAACAGGCATTGCAAAGTAGGTCACTGCAATGATGGCGGACCTGCTCATACCTGTGGTTATGCATGCCGACATCATTGACCCTGTGGACAAGATCGTTCCACAGGGCAGTCCGCTCCTGCTGCTTATGGGCTGTTCTGCCAAACAGCACCTGGTAGTGTTGTACCAAGTATGTGATGATGAGCTCATTTTCATCTGCAGAATAGACAGGTAGTCTGCCATGTGACATTTTGCCAGAAAGACATAAATATGGAAACAGGTCTGAGAAACTCATACAGCAAGGTTACCATAGTTCTTAATACACATCTCTGTCTCCCCCCCCACCATATCTGTGACAACAAATGGATCACACAACTCAATAGGTATGGCTATAACATACCTACCATTGGGACATATATCGTATTATACCACATTTTGTGCTATATGTTTGTACCCATGTTCCCTGTGGGGACACTATCATTGCTGGCCTTTTACAGACAATGTCACCTGAATGCCATTGTAAGGGCCACTATGTATCCAAATATGCATTTTGTCTGTTTGCTATGTGATTGCTGCACATCTGTTGTTATGTGTTATTGGGGATATCTATGCATGCTGTTGGACATGATCCAGGAATGTGTGGACTATTACTACCCACATATGTATATAATAGTGACACAATAGCATGTTTAGAGAACAGTTGCCAGTAGAACCACCTTTCCCACCTCATCTGGCCATGTTACCATGCCAGATCACATGTGGGACCCACCCTGGGGCCTCCTCATCTACTGGTCCTGCACTACCTTCAGGTGGAACCACCTCAGGGGATGGTGTTCTCCCCCCAGGGGCACACACAGACATGATCTTGTCACACGAGGTCAGGTCCAGGGTTTGGTACATAGGGAGCTCTACAGAGACATGGGGGGTGTGCTACAGAACCTTGAGGCCCTCAGTACACAATCACAGGGTCCACATGCTCCTCCTGCCCAGCCTCCATCCCAGGCACCTTCAGGGCCATGAAGCTGATGTTGGGACTGGCAAAGTGTAGGGGCCTTGTTCCCATTGTTTCCATATGGGGGCACATGGAGCTTCCACATCACAGATGACACTCACCATCCAGGGTGTTTACCCACCACATGTGTCATATACCACCCCTGTAGGCTGTCTTCTCTAGCTACCAACCCAACCCATCTCCACAAATATACCTGCTATCCTTCCCTAAATTCCCAATCCCACCTTTACAGACAAGGGCAATGTGGTCCCAACAAGGGGTTCACACGTGACATAACCATCCATGTTGCACACACTCATGGCAGTATATATATATATATATATATATATATATATATATATATATATATATATATATATATCTGTGTGTGTGTGTGTGTGTGTATTGATATGTGTGATGTTCCCTCACACATAGCATGCAGCACTATGATGCAAAAATAGGGGACATGTATTTCTATACACATATGTGTGCGTGTTTGTACATATGTAGACAAGACATACACACATATATATATATATATATATATATATATATATATATATAAGTGTGTGTGTGTGTGTGTGTGTTTGTGTGTAGCTATATATTATGAGTTGCATATATTTGTTTATATATATATATATATATATATATATATATATATATATATATACGTGCAACACATAGCTCTAAACAAGCCAGTGTGCGAACAGTCACAGCCCTTAAGGCTAAACAACACACCTGATACACTTGTAATAGGTGACTCTATCATCAGGCACACTGACGTCCCGCTCACCAGGCTGAACAAGGAAAAGGTCACGGTGAGCTGCCTATCGGGCGCTAAGATCCACCACATAACACAAGCACTCAGGTCACTCCAAGGCAAGTACAAATATGACTCAGTCATTGTCCATGCTGGTGTGAATGACCTGAGACGTACCTCCCTGGACTACATGAAAAGAGACATAGAGGAGCTCTCTGAGCATGTAGCCCAGGCCGGTATGACCCTGACCTTGAGTAGCATCTTACCCTCACCAAGAATGATGCCACAGTATGAAGACAAGATTATCAATTTCAACAATGGGCTTAAGTATTGGTGTCATTCAAAGGGGATCCAATGCCTGTCAGCCTGGGATGACATGCTTGACAAGCCACAATGCTTTGCTAGGGGCTTGCACCTGTCACCCCTGGCCGGATATTGGCAAAGGCTCTTGCTACCCCCATAGTGCCTTTTTTAGGCAAGGCTCAAAAGACAAACCCACCTCCATAGGTATCACAAGGATAAGAAACTGAGTAATGCTACTCAACGCCAGAAGTCTAAACCTCAAGATGCAAGCACTCGAAACTCTCCTTAGCATGGAGAACATCGATATCTGTGCAGTAACAGAAACCTGGTTCAAAGCTCTCAAGAGCACCCCAGCACTACCAGGTTATACCTCATACCATGCTTTTCGGCCCCAAAACTTGGACCGAACCACAAAAGGTGGGGGAGTATCAATATTCGTCAAAGATGCCCACACCTCCAGGTTGGTGGCACAGCACAAAGCATTAGAGACTATCCATGTGCAACTAACAGTGGGTAAAACTGCCTTCCAGTTTATAGCCTGCTACAGACCACCATCCCAAATCCAGGAACCCCACTCGGCCTTCCTGAGAACACTGGAAAATATGAAGGTCTCTCCAAACACCATTATATTGGGTGACTTCAACTACCCAACCATAGACTGGGAGCATTACTCTAGCTCCAACACCCTAGCCCAAAGGTTCCTAGAATTTATAAACTCAAATGCTATGGAACAACTTGTTACCACTCCCACAAGAGGGGAAAACATACTGGACCTGATCATCACCAACATGGGGACTCTATGCTCCAGACCAGAAGTGTATCCCTCACTGGTAAGATCAGACCATAAACTAATCTCACTGGATATTCACATCCCGACCCCACCCCATTCCCAGAAAACCACAGTGAAAAACTTCTCTAAATCAAATTTCACACTCCTCAAAACCGAGGTGGAATCCTTCAAAGCCCCCGGGCCTGTGGGTAATGTGGCCCAGACCACAAAATCCTTTATAAACGCATTCTTTGAACACCTTCAGGAATGCATGGATCATGCAATCCCAAATAAAACCAAGACCCAATCCTCCAAAGGCAGATGTCTTGTCTGGTGGACCCCAGCCATAAACAAACTATACAATAGAAGGAGGAAGCTACTACATGACAGAGCAAAATCCCAAAAAGGGAAGGCATCTCTGATCAGTATTAGCAAAAAACTACGGGCACTCATAAAATTGTCTAAGGCCAGCTTCGAGAGAAAAATTGCACAGGACACTACGGATAATCGCAAGGCTTTCTTTAGTTATGTTAGGAACCTGGGTGGGAATTCCCAGATATGCTCAGAATTAGTCCAAAATGACAAAAAATACACCGAACCCACAGACATTGCCAACATCCTAACTGACAGGTTCAGCGCAAACTTCTCCCCCCCCTCCCTACCAAAAGGGCTAATATCTATCCCAGCAGAGTGCTGCCCCCCTGACATCTCAGATGCTCAGATAAGAGCTGCCCTCTCCAAAGCAAGAAACACAGCATCAATGGGACCAGACGGTGTCCAGGCAGCGCCCCCCATGAACCCAAGAAGAGCTAAACCCAAACCTAAAACTACTGTTCAATCTCAGCCTTACTACAGGATATGTACCCAAAAGGGGGGCGACAGCAACAGTGGTCCCTCTCCACAAAGGTGGTGCCTCAACGGATCCTGGAAACTATCGCCCCATAAGTCTCACTAGCTTGGTCTGCAAAGCTATGGAAATGATCATCATGGACCTTATAAATAAAGATATTGGTGACCTATAGACACTGGATCCTACCCAGTTCAGCTTTGTTAAGAGCAGATCCTGCCTCTTAAACCTGGTCGATTTCTTTGAAACAGTCAGCAAGGCCATTGACAAGGGGAAGGTGGTCCACACAGCCTACCTGGACCTCGCAAAAGCCTTCCATACAATACCCCATTCGGGCATTATAGATAAGCTCACCAGCTTAAATATAAACCCCTATGTCACTAGATGGGTTGCAATCTGGCTCAAGGACAGAACCCACATGGTTAGAAGAGCTGGAGCCATGTCAGACTCCAAACCAGTTACAAGTGGCGTCCCACAAGGCTCAGTCTTGGGACCTCTCTTGTTCGGTATATATTTCTCGGAGGTACAGGCCAACATGGAAGGACTGTGGCTGACCAAGTTAGATGACTGCAAACTGACTCCAGCCGACATAAGCATCCTCCAAAAGAGCCTCATAGAAACAGACAACTGGTGCCAGAGCCATGGCCACAAGCTAAATGCCAAAAAGTGTATAGTCATCCCCTTTGGCAAAAGAAAGTGCCCACAAATTACCACATAGGTGGTAATCCATTAAGTACAGAAGAAGTAATTAGGGACCTGGGGACCCAAGTTGATAGTAATCTCATTTGACAACCACGTGGCCAAAGTGGTTAGAAAAACATTTATATAGCCCACCTAATCATGAAGGATTCACATCTAGATCAGAGGAGGTCATCGGCCTCTTTACTCATCCCTCATCAGGCCCATAATTGAGCACAATGCCCTTTGGGATGTACCTTACCAGACACCTGCAGCAACTGGAAGACCCCAAAAGTACCTCACCAAGAGGATCAAGGGGCTCAAACAGATGCCTTATGCTGCCCGGTTAAAGAAACTCCAGCTCTACTCAGTGGCATACCGCCTGCTCAGAGGCGATCTGTTGTCCAACCCGAATTAATGGACATGCTGCACCTCAGAAAATCCAAATCCCATTGAGCTACGCTTCGAGGGACTTAAACCTCCGCACTGAAATAAATAGGACATGCTGGAGGGACAGATTCATAACCCAGAGGTTCCCTTCACTCTGGAATAAAATCCCAGTCCAGGTTAGGCAGAGTCCCTCATTGACTCTCTTCAAGAGGAATCTTGATGAGTGGATGGGAGATCATAGGTTTACCCCGGGTATCACTTCTGTGTCACTGTTAGACAGATGCACAGTATGCTAACCTCGAAAAAGGGCATAGCAAAATTTAAAATGGTGTGGAAAGCCATACACACTCTGGCTAGGCTTATAAATGCCCTAAGGCAGATAGCCTAGTATGAACCTATGAACCTATGAACCTATATATACACATGCACACACAAACACACACACACACACACACACACACACACACACACACACACACACACACACACACACACACACACACACACACACACACGTATAGGTGTCTGTATATCTGTAGACATACATGTGTGTATATATACACATATATATATATATATATATATATATATATATATATATATATATATATATATATATATATATATACACACACACATATATATATATATATATATATATATATATATATATATATATATATATATATATATATATATATATATATATATATATATATATATATATGTATATGGGGTACATTCAGACATCAGGTCCACACTCTCTTACTCTCCTTCCTGCACAACCGCAGTGTTCAGACTTGCTACAACACAGACAGGTCCCACATGTGGTCACAGCCTAACATTAGGGGGTATATATAGGGACAGATTGCAGTTAAGCCTATTACACACCTATGGCATTTCAGCATGCCACATTACACATTAACATGAGTGTCCTGCAGGTGGTGGGCTATGGAACACGTGTCGATCATAATGGCATTGCTTCCACCACCAGCTATTGGCCACAGTAATATACATGTTTTCCATTACACAACACACACTATGATGGATTACATCTTGTCAGTCAGTGCTACTCTGCACAGTTGATGGTTATGGCCCACTGCCCACAGGGAGAAACACTATTGTCCATAGCAGTTGTTCAGCTGGACATCATAACAACAACACCTGATGACACATATAAATCATTCCACATCATCTATCCCATTATTATGGACCAAGTACTACAGTCAGTTACATGCATATATACTTCACATACCTGTTGTGGGAATGATGTCTGTTCTTGAAAGTTTGCTTGATATTTGTTCTGTTGTTTTTTTTTCCTTTGCCTTTGGCTTGGGGCTTTAGCTTTCTATGACTCTCTCTCTCTCTCTCTCTCTCTCTCTCTCTCATTCTTTCTCCAGTAAACTGATTGAGCTGCTTTGAATAGCTTGCAGCATGGATTTTGTAGGTGATGCACATGATCAGGTTATGGCCTCTGCACCAGTCAGTGTCCTCCACTTGCTACCTGCATGCAGCATGCTGTGTAGTACTTCCAATTACCATCGTCATGGCAACCCACTGCTATAAATCTCTGCATCATGTGTGCATGGTCCCTTTACCATTTCTGTATGGTAGACATCCTTCCTGTGTGTGGGCAGCAGTGTTACAGACAGCAGGAAGCAATACCTCTTACAAGAGGACTTGCAGACTCAGGCCAGCTACATATTTGTATAAGGTTCCAGACCTACAGAGTGTGAGTAATGTTGTTATATGCATTGTATAGCACCAGTGTTACAAGGTTTGTGTGTACATACATTTAACATGGAATGCAGTCTGTCTGCATAGCTCTCAACTGTGGCCCTATCCACATGATGGCCATATGTGTGCCTATTATGTTTTGTCTGTCCACCACACAGGTCTTGTGTCAGATATATCACTGGCAGTGTGTGTGTTGAGTGATATCAGTACGTGGCTACATTCATTTGTGATTCTGACTTTATATTTTTGACTAAGGGTATGTTGCAGGCTATCCTGTAACACCAGAAACTTGCTCAGTGTATGACAAAAATATTTTACACACGGGCTTGTGTTCCAGCCTCTGTCCTCCACCTACATACCAGGCTTTGTCCATGTGACATGCAGTAAGGGGATGTTATGTAGTGGCCTGTGGTTATGTCATGCTGCCATTCCTACCATCCTTCCAGTGCTGTTGTGACCCCCATACATATTGTGGGGTAGGGTCCATATATATGTGGGCTTCATCTGCATAAATCATGTGTGCCCTTCTGCAGTCCAGAGGTCAGTGTATGTAACAGTGTTATATGCCCCTGTAAGTCAATCTATGGGGGCTATGCACCATAAATAACCTAAGCTGTTACAACATGTGATGGATATCAATAGTAAGCTGCCTTACATTATATGGCTGTACATTACCATACTTTTCACCTTGGGAACATTGCTGACCTACTGCTTACTGCCATACAGACTGTTCTGTTTGTCAGTGTGGTTGTCATGTTTTCAGGTATGCATGGTTATGTAACAGATACATCCCATTGTGTCTACATAAGTTATTTCTCCCTAGGGATTGCGTACAGAGTGCAGTTAGAAGCTGCTGGACTATAGTCATTTTTCCAAGTCATACATCTTGATTACTTACTGTTCATTGATTGTTATATTCTGGCCTAGTCTGCCTTTACTGTTGTACTACTTGCAGACCTTGGCCTGGACAGCAACATATGTTATGCTTTCGGATTACTGTATTAAATGATCTGCTTGAGAGTTGCATTAATCTGTTTGTAAGCATTTCAAAGTCTAAACAGCTATATGACATGGCATATACAACTGTAACTGCACACAAATAAAACTTTCTTATGTATGCAAACCTGTGTGTGGTGTCATATCTTTTGACTTCTCTGTGGTCATATGTTTCCAGCAACAATTGTCTTTTGTATGGGTGACTCATACACTGTCCATTTGACAAGGTGGCAACTGTAGGAATATTAGCTGTTCAGTATGGTATGCACCCTCTGAATATATATCTTTCTATACATATCTCTGTGTATGTATAGTTACATATATATATATCTATGTATATGTATATACATATGTATATGTGTATATGTATATATGTGTATATATGTATATATATATATATATATATATATATATATATATATATATATATATATATATATATATGTGTGTGTGTGTGTGTGTGTGTGTGTGTGTATCTTTGGAATGTTTATTGCTTCCAAAATGTACATTCCCTATGGTAGCCAGACTTTACTGAATGATTTGTTATTGATATCATCCTGACATCATACAGGTGGGCTGGATTACTGTTAACATCTTGTGCCCATGTTGTGTCCGATCCTGGGTATAAGACTTGCAACAGTTGGTATTGTATTGCAGGGCAGATATGTTTCGCTGTGGGGGAGGGGGTGATATCAATACTTACAAAACGTATTTAGCTTGGGCCCCCTCACACCCATTAACGGTGCCTTTGATAATATATGTGTTTGCTATGTTCTCTTTTATATCTATAGATATATATCTGTATATACATATATATCTGTATATCGCTGTGGGGGAAGGGGTGATATCAATACTTACAAGACATATTTGGCTTGGGCTCCCTCACCCCCATTAACAGTGTATTTAGTCATATATGTATTTGTTATGTTTCCTTTTATATCTATAGATATATATCTGTATATACATATATATCTACATATACATATATATATCTATAGATGTTTGCATATGTGTGTGTATGTATATATATATATATATATATATATATATATATATATATATATATATATAAAGGGTCTATATTATATTCTCGAAAGCTGACAATGTAGAAAATGACATTGCCGGCACGAGAGGCTCGAACGCTCAGAATCTCGAGCGTGTAAATGGAAATCTCTGTAAGGGGAGATTTCCATTTACAGCAATGTAGTGCGGTGTCGGAGTTGGTATATTTAAGTAGCGGAGGGTGTGGAGGGCACAGCCCCCCAAGTGGGGGTGCGGAGGGGCTTGCCCCCTTGCTTAAACCCGTTAGGGTAAAAATTTAAAGTTTTGATTTTTTTTTTCATTTTCAAAGTTACGGAATTTTGACAATATGGTGTCGACCATATTGTATTCGATGTTCCTTAACTTTGATGTTATAATATAGACCCTATATAAATATATATATACACACACACACACACACACACACACACACACACACACACACACACACACATGCATGTATAAATACATTTCCTGTATTGTTACATGATTGTGCTGGATGATATGTTTGTGAATACATCTGGGGTATGTATATATAACATGGCTTAGTGGTAAATCACTTTGGCTATGGTGTGCAGGGTCTTGGGTGCAAGACTTGTGGTGGCTGTTTATTTTGTTGCTGGGCAGAACAAGGGCCATTAGATACAGAGTGATTAAGACACTTTTAAGCAGTTGTAAGCAGGTTTGCACTGAGGTAAGCACTGCTAACTTCCGGTTACAATTTCCTATGCTGATTTAGCTTCTCAATTGCTTAACCTGTGTAGGCATTGCTTACACCCGTGCAGACAGGCTTACACCTACTTACTGCTGCTTAAATGTGCTTACTCCCACTTACCCCTACGCTAATTTCTTTAAAAGAAATGAAAAAGGGTTGCTAGGAAAGTGGTTAAAAAGGGGCACAAAGAGGGAAAGACGGTAAGGAAAATAGCTAGGGATGTGCAGGATGGGGTAGGGAAGGTCCATAGTTACCCATTTCTTCTACAGCAACACCTGTGCATATACCCTTATTTGGAGGTAGATTTGTACACTCATACCCCTGAGAGAGGGGTGAGGACAACAATAATATGTTGTGAAGATTAGACCAGATTATGTGTCCAGTGGACACGTGTAAAATGGACAGCTATGCATGGATCGAGATTTTTTTTTTGGTAACAGATTGTCCTTTTTTTCAGGTGACAGTGGGATGTTGGGGAGGGATGATAGGTATATTTGGGGAGGTAGGTTGGGTAGGATAACAGACAAGACAGACAAGACAGCATACAGGGGTGGTATATGACACATGTGGGGGGTAAACACCTGGATGGGGAGGGGTGTTTGGAAATTGGAAGCCCATGAGCCCCCTAGTAGAAACAGTGGGACTGAGGTCCCCACCCATGGGCAGTCACCACTGCACCTTCACAGCCCCTAAGGTGGCTGTGATGGGGGCTGAGTATGAGGGCCAGGCCAACCCTTTAGTTGCGACATGCGGCCCTCAAGCTGGCCTAGCAGATCTCCAAACTTCCTGCGGAGCTTGCTATCACCACTCCCCAGACCTGGCGATGGGTGACAGTGTCCTGTCCACTCCCACTCCTGGGGGGGTGAGCCCTATCTCCTGAGGCAGTTCCTCCCAAAGGTGGTGCAGGACCAGCAGACGAGGAGGTCCCGGTGTGGGCCTCAGACATGATGGTGCCCATTGCCACGACCAGATGAAGTGGGACAGGGGGGTCCGCTGTGACCGGCCTTCCCAAACATGCAATGGTGTTTCACATTTACAACATATGTGGGTTAGTAATAGTCAACATATTCCAGGATTAGGTATAGCAGCATGCTATGGAACAGCTGCACAGCAAACAGAACACATGCATATATGGAGCCACAGTGGCCATTACAACAGCATGCAGGTACATTGACGGCAGCATGCCACCAATGTGGGAGTATTTCAACATGGCAGATGCATAGAAACAAATTTAAATATTTATCAAACAATAGGACATATGTCTCAACAGTCGATTTAATGGAGCACATACCAGCTGACTTGTGTATTTAGTTTATTGTTGCAGATATGGTGTGGGGTGGGAGATGTCAATTACAAACTAGTATATTCCTGTAGTTCTCATTACTTTCCTAGTCAGTGCTATGATCTGTACAATAGTACTATAGTAATGCTGATATCTGTTTGCATAGAGTTTGTAAAGCTGTCTCTCAAAGTATGCCTGCAAATTGGAGCACAACCACCAAATACTATTTGTTGCACGCTCTTCAGTCTGGTAACATGTGGAACTTAATATCTTGACAGCTGAACATGTCTACACATCCATTTTATGCTGGCCTCCCAAAATCATCTTTTCGACATCCAGTGTTAATATTATCCACTATAAGTTGTCCTACAGCCATGTAAATGTCAGATATATATCAGACTGCATGCATGGCAGTAATAAAGTCTCTAGTATGAGTACTTAAATAGGTAGGGTTTTGTTCTCACTGCAGTCAGCTGGGAAGCATGTGTGTGTGTCTATCTAGCTGGAGGGTCATAAGTGTATATCCTACAGTTACCACTCCAGTCTCATGGATTGCCAATATTTTGACACTTGCACATGCCTCCAAATCCATTTCATGCAGGCCTCCGAACATCTTCTCTCCAACATCCAGTTCTGATGTCATCCACTATAGGTTGCCCTGCAGCATTGTAAAAGTCAGACTTGTGCTGTGGTGCTTGTGTAAAATACTGAGTTCTCTAGTCTGTGTACTTAGATAGGTAGGGTTTGTTCTCACTGCTGTCAACTGGGGTGTGTGTGGTGTTTGCGCACTTGCTTGGCATTGCACAGAGCATTTTACACCAGCACGTGAGACACTGCTTTTAACATTTTCTCCTCATCAGGCACTGCTGATGTTGTCACCTATAAACTGTTGTCTGACACTCTTCAAGTCAGAATTCATCTGTGACGTTGGCCTTAAATGCAGAGTTCTCTAGTCAGTGTACTTGGGAAGAGCTTCGGTTCTCACTGCAGTTAATGTGGGTATGTGTGTGTTTTCCCAAATGCTTGGCATTACAGACAGCATTTTACACCAGCCTGTGGGAAACTGCTATTATCATCAATGTTTTACACTTGATGCATATGTGATACCTGTTCTGGTGATGCACACAATACATACATAGCTGTTTGACAACATTTTTGGCATGGGCTACATTCTTGACAGTGTGGATTGTGCTCTCTCTCTCTCTCTCTCTCTCTCTATATATATATATATATATATATATATATATATATATATATATATATATATGCCATTCACACCAGTCAACTAGTCTGTAGTGATCATAATGTCACATACAGGTATAGCAGTGTTTTGCAATAGGGAATGGCTGGCAAACAATGACTACATGTTCATAGTTGCAAGGCATGCAGTCATGGAGACCATTAAAGAGCCAAGTCCAAATTCCCAATTGCTCCAAAGCACTGTCAGTTTAAGTGACTTGCTAAATGTCACAGGGTAGGTGAATGAAGGTGGAAAGTTTCAAACCATAAAATCCTTGCCACTGGAAGTAGCTCATTAACAAACCAAATCTTTGGTCCTCTGAGCTAACTGCCAGAGTAACAGCTTTTAGATAAATGTTAAAACCATTTACAATCCAGTCATTTAGAAAACTGTCCCCAGAATTCATGATCAATTCTGTAGTCTTTGCATGAAGCCTGCACAATATTTGCATCCTTCTCAGATGTCTGTGTCAACACTTTAATATCAATTAAAGTGACCAAAGTCACATATCTCAATTTCACACAGACAGTAGCAAAATTATTCCAAATTTATTCATACACCCATGCATACTAGTGCTGCAAAGCCATATTGAAGAATTTAAAATGACCAGATTATGGGAACAAAAGGTAGGTTCATCCACAAAGCAACCCCCACCCTCACCAGCAGTTATAGCCACTTTGATGACTGTGTTAGTGTGATAGACAGCAGTGCTAATCGCATATGCATACTGCCCATCATGCCTACATGAATTTAAGCATGTTTCCATGGTAACCATGAGAATGTGTTGAGCAGCACGAGCACACACAGTAAACAAGAAGCTTTCTTATGAGTAAACATTAAATGTGCGCGCCTGGACAGCACAAAGAGCTACATAAGGCAAATAATGCAAGCTGTACAAGGTAAAGTGTACTGGGGACAGTGTGCACAGAAATTAAACATATGAATACAGAAATACATAAGATGGGAGGGTAAATGTAAATTTGTATTAAGATAATTGATTGCAAGGTGCTTAATTCACAGACAGTTTTTGTGATAATAAAATTATTCAGTATGTATGCCATGATACTTAGTGATTACACTTCCTGAGCAAATATAGATAAATAAAAGCAGACATTATATAATAGGATGTCAGACTTACACAAAGTAACACTGTAACAGATGGGATTAAAGGAGATATAAATGTCATTAACATGCTGAGTTGAGATGACAGCAAGGACAGTACATACATTAGGGGATATTTGCATATTGTACATTTCATCAATATAGCATGTTAAAAAATAAGAATGGCTCAGAAGCCACAGTCTTCTTTTGCAAGACTCTAACCCATGCCAGTGAGCTGTGTATTAACTGTGTATGTCACAGAAACAGGCATAAAACATGTATGAGGGAGATCACCCTTGAAGTCAATTATACACTTTAATATTCTTTAATATTCTAATGAGTATGTATCCTATACATAGATGTGTGTGTGGTGCTACAAATATGGAAGCAGAGTGTGACATATGTAATACCCTTGCCTAAGGCACTCCTGTCCGACACAGTTATCAGACAGATAAGAACAGATGCAAACAGCATACTATGGTGCAATTTATTCCACAGAGTTAGGGTTGCCATCTTTCGTTGTGGCCAAAACTGAACCAAAGCCACACCCCTCACCTATCTCCTCCCTTCTCCCCACCCAATTTCCACCCATTTCCTGATATTATTGTTACATCACTTGAGGATGAACTCCCTCTTTTCCATTCATGGTGCTTTGTTTTTTGCCGATATGCTATGCTTGCCTCTAAAAAAAGCTTAGTAAATCTGCTGATTAAACAAACTCTGATAGTCTGTTTCTTTTTATGAAACAGAATACCAAAACCTATACAATCTTTTCCAGACTACTGGACAATTGGTTTGTTTCAGTATAGTCCAGAAATAAAAATGGATAGGTGGGATTGCTCACAGAGCTGTGTATTCTCAGCATCTGCTATAGGAGATAGAAGTGGATATTGTCACAAACAACTGAAATTAATATTTGAATTAAGAAGGGATTCCTGATAATGAATGTCATATCAAGGTGAAAGTCTGATGTCAATTAATTGACTATGCTCATGTGCACACAGTTGTGATAGGTTCTGTATGATTGGTCTGTGCTCAAGGAAGATTTCTCTGTATTTTTTTGTAAGCATACCACTCAAGAACTAGAGCACACTCGTGTACAACACCGTATTCAATGCATGTGCTACAGTAGCACCATGACACTGGCAGAACAAATGTCTACTGCTATGAAATGCAAAATATGTTCTCATGTGTTCATGTAGAATATTAATGAATAATACTGATGTGATGCAATGATTGTTGTGTAACATCGTTACATTCACACAAAATGAATCCCTATGCTAGAACTGAATATCAAGTTGTACAACTCCTCCAACTAACAATATGGCTACAATCACACGCTACACACTGGAACTGCTATGAAAGCTCTGGAACTTCATGAATGTAAAGTCATTAAATCAAATGTACTTTATTTGCTCATACATGTTATCTTATATAATGGAAGGGGGGACCCTGCCACTGTAAATGTACACATTAGAAATGGGGGATATCATTCCTGCAGAAGAGTTAATTACAAAGATGCTCACAGTCACTCAATGCTGGTTTAGAACGCTTGACTAAGCACTAAGAAAATCAACATAATATTGAGATCACTTAATATGCCATGCTATACGTACATCACCAGTTGTCATATGTGTGGTTATGTGAAAGCATTACATCATGTTAATGAATCAAGGAATGTGTGTCTCTGTAACTACTTTGAAATAATCTTACTGTATGTCAGATGATATTGCTTTATGCTAGGCACACTCAAATACACCTGTGACCTGCTGCTGTTGTCACTATGATGGTAGAACAACAATTGTGAATAATGTAGATATAATATATTGGAACACATGTGTTACTTAGGCAATGACCTACATTACATCGTCTCATGTCCTCAGTCCAAAGGAGGTATCTTACTACAACTGGTATGGAAAGACAATTTAATGAAATGACTGCATTAGTCTTCAATACAGCATTTCAAAATGAAAATTAGAGGAAACAGCATCTCACATAAGGATGACAGCACTGTTAATAATATGCACACTGAGTGTAAGCAGCAATGTCAGGATTTCAGCTATGTACCTAGCATCACATGCTACCAAAGGCTTACTGAAACACAAACACCACTTGAGATTTAGTTTGCAACTGTGACATTGCACATTTCAATGAATGACATCACCACTCTGTATTATGTTGATGTTTTCACTAAAAAGTGGTCACACAACACAAGCTCAGTGTATAGATTGACAGGAGCTGTGGAATTAGTGCTAATAGGTTGTGACCCTGAAGTGCTGAGTATCAGTGCTGCAACTTGTGGAGGGGTGGCAGGCTGATCCGCAGTGGTCAGTCTACCTCCCTGTGCTAAATATCATTTTTAAAACAGTAATGTATGACAGTAGAACAATTTTAATAAATAAAAGATAGAAGGGGTGTGGTGAGACAAAAAGAGGGAATATTACACCTGTGGCATGTCACATTACTTTATTATTTCAATACATACACATTTATGATTATACTCTCTGTACTCCTTGTCACATCCAGGTATGATGAGAAGATTTTACTCTTTTGTACCATTAGTCTTTTGCACTGCTATGATATCATGAATGCAAGTATTTATTTGACTCTTGCCATATTGCACATAATTACCCTAGATATGAGGCTTACAGTAAATCCTAATACATATGTACCCTATGCCTCTCTGAAGTGCTTTAACCTCTCCTGGTGCACCTCCCTGTTTGCTGTAATGTCTTCAGTACTTGTACAACAGAGAAGAATAGACATGAAGGCATAATGAATACCTGTCTTGGCTGTCTACTACATTCTGTATGACTGAATGGTGATGGGCATACCTCTCAACTGTACAGATTTTCACAGAATGTCCAGATTTTTGCCTCATATTTTGGGTCTGTTATTCATAAAAGTGTGGTTTCCTGGCAAATTAGTGGCAAATCATTAAAGACTGAAGTTAGAAAATAATGACAGACATTTGAGTTTCAAACGTCATACCCTTCAGAAAATTCATGCTAATGCAAACCCTGTTTATTCTATCAACTTTCTAAGTTTGTAAGAGCAATGTTTTAAATTGTCCTAATTTTTGGGCCTTCATCCCACTTTTACTTATGGCTTTGTCCAGATTTCCTGCTCTAAGAGGTTTAGAGGTACTTACACAACTTAGGGGTGTTAGCAGTTCTAAGCTTGTCCTCCCATTGGATAAGGAGATCTTTCCTGTGCTGTGTCAGGCCACTGTGGTGATGATGACATTGTTCTCCAGTGCACAAGATGACAGTTGCACTAGAGGCAGCCTTGACTAAGCTGTTCCAAGCCTCAGTCTTATACTGAGAACCAGTATAGTCCCCCTGCAACAGTCTACAGCTGTAGCACTTCACAAGGAGTGCCACACATATCCTGGACTCCTCAACATCCCGCCTCTGTGCTTTAAATTTAGCACCATCATCTCCCATACCAGTCATCTCTGCAGAAGTCAAGCAACAACTCCATGTCTGAAATGGCTCCACATTCCATCCTCGCATTTAGCAACCAGTAGACAAAGAGACACACCCACAACAACTGCATTTGCATGATGAAAAGAGGAGAGATCCATTGCTAGACAAAGGGGCAGGGATTTTATCAAACAGCAATGAAGGCGTGAAACATGGCAGTGAGTTTTGCCTTGTGTGATGCTCAACCTATTCACACTTTTTCCATTGGTCAATGCTGACATGATTAATGGCTTGGCTTGTAAGCCTTGATCTTTGGAAGTTTAAATAAGGTGACTTGGGACTTAATTTTCTGGAAGTTGCACACTGTAAAAAGCTAATTGTATAAGGTGGGAATCAAACCAATTAAATGAAGGATGCATTATTTTGAACCTAGGTTATTATTTCTCATTGCTATGGAAGAGCTCCCCTTTAGTCTTGGTCATTAATGAATGCAGATATATTTCAGATAGGCCTATATGTGTGTGCAACTTTAAGAATTCCTGGGAACTGCATTTCCATGAGTGTACTACTGTTTGTAAATATATATCAGATGGATAGACTTTCACATAAATGGGATATGTGAGGAGTCAAGACAATTTTAATTAAAACATTGTGCCCATCATAGATGTGTAAGTGCATTTCTAATGAATTATCATAATTGTCATGCTTAAACAATTACACACACAATCATGTTTCATACTTAAGTCATTAATAAGATATGCTACCTAGAAAAGTGTAGATATCAATCATTACTGATGCATTTCTTGCAATCAACATATTTCTGATAGACATTTGTATCCAGTGTTTCCTTCCTAATCAGAGTTGTGAGAAATGGCATTCTGGCACCCTTTGTAAAAAATAACTGCAATTCAGATTTAACCCTGGATCACCTGTGTTTCGCCTCTAAAGTCAAGGCCCTTACACCTTGTACCACAGAAACAGCTGTAAAAGATGTGGATATTCTGCACTCAGTACTTTCCAAATTGCTGACATCTTTTCATTACCACTAAGCCTGTTTGTGCTAGTAAAAGGCTGCCCAAATAACATTTTTCACTTTTTCCTTGATCAGGTAAGCTTGATTGTGTGCCCATCAGCAATGAGAAAGTGCAGAAGACAAGAAACAGAAACAATATGAAGTTATGTTGAAAGCAAAATTTGAATTTTGAATAATAATTTCATGATTCCTTTCACATAGTATGGAGTCAACCCCCAGAGCAACTCTATTACCGGTCCAAAGTCTCTGCATTTACAGCTTGTGCCCCAGAGAGATGCAGACAGCTCATGCACATCTCTCACTCAGTACAAATACCACACAATGGTGACAGGAGTGTTTGTGCTAATAAAGACTACAGAAATGAAACTGTTCCTTTTTACCTTCAGCTATGAGCCCTATTGATGTTTTGCCAAGCAACATGCAAATTGCAAAGGCACAAAATTATATTGAAAAGCACAAAAAAGAAAGACAAACATGACTTGTATTTCCATTCATCAACAGTTGTATCATTACAAAGACTCATGCAGCACTTTCACATTTGCTGCAAACATTACAAGCAGAATGTGGCCTACTCATCATCAGCATGTCATGTTGTGTCAATGGCTCAGAAAGGAGGAGACATACAATGACAGGAGGTCATGCTTGGGGGACTACATGCAATTAGTCAGGACACAAAGTATGCCATTAAAAAGTACTTCTTCTTGTGATGAGGTATGATTCTGAGAGTTTACAAAGCACTTATACATCCATCCACAGTACTCATGTAAATCTGCTTGTGTTATAATAATCTACAACATCCCTTACTACTATTATTATTAATAAGGGCAATAATTATCCTCTAGTTATTTTATATCCAGTTAAAACAGCAACACCTTTGCAAACTCAACTCACATGAGCTATGGTGAAATATGGAGCATTTATCAGATACTTTGTTATATGCATTTCATATACAATATATTATCCTCTAGTTATTTTATATCCAGTTAAAAATAAAAATATCTGCAAGATGGATTCAAACCCTGCATCATCTTTCCTGTTTCTCTAAACGTGTTTCATTTACACTATGATCATCATCAGCCCCCCTTTTTTCCATTTTCTACACGGGGTTGGGGTATCATGTTAACTGCTGCTAACTCTCTCGATTCAGCACCACACTCCTGCCTTCTTCAACACTTATGCCTGATTGTTGCAGATTTTCTTTCATACAATCCATCCACCTTATTGCTGGACATCTTCACTTCCTCTTACCTTCTTCCTGTCTGTCTCAAATCTTCCTCACCAGATTGTCTTCTACTTTTCTACACATGTGGCCAAACCACCGTTATCTGTTCTCTTGGATCTTTTCTGCAATTGGAGCTACTTTGGCTTCTACTCTTTTGTCCTCATTTCTTCATCTGTCCCACAGTGTGCATCCTACTACCTTTCTTAGGCACTTCATTTCCATCACCTCCAGCTTCTTCAACTGTTCTGCCTTTACTGCCCAGGTTTCTATACATACAGTAGCACTGGTCGCACCACTGCCTTGTACACCTTACTTTTCAGCTTCTTTGGCATTCTTTTGTCATAGACCACACCTGCTACTCTATGCCAGTTGGCTGCAGACCATCTGATTCTAGCTTTGACCTCTTCATTCAGACTACCCTTCTCCTCAACTACCCCTCCAAGATACTTAAAGCTGTTTACCTGTTCGACTATCTTCCCTTCTGTCTCTATCCTCAGCTTCTTCTGATTTCCCCAATTTGCTGCCATTACCACCGTCTTATCTGTGCTTAGTTTCATCCCATGTGCCTTCAGATTTGCATTCCATTTTCCAGCTTTGTTGACCCATCCCCTACAACCAGTTTGCTAATGTAGTCCATCACCAGTATGAACAGCAGTGGGCTCAGAGCTGAACCCTGATGGGCACCCACTTCCACTGGGAACCCCTCTGTGAGGCCGAACAATGTTCGTACTTGTGTCATTGGGTCCTTATACATAGCCTGCACTAATTCTACCAATGTTTCTAGGACTTCAAACCACCATAGTACTGCCCAGATCAGCTTTCTTGGGACCTTGTCATTTGTTTTATTCAAGTCTAGAAATACCCAGCTGGATTCTCTCCTCATCTCTAGCTTCTTCTCAAGTATCTGTCTCAATGCAAACATCGGGTCAGTTGTGTTGCATCCTGATCCGAATCCAAACTGCTCATCTCCCATCTTACATTCTACTACTCTGCATATCCATTTATCAATCACCCTCTCCAGAACTTTCATGCAATGTAATAGGAGTATGATGCCTCTGTACTGCCCACAGTTGTGGATGTCCCCTTTGTTTTTGTACACTGGCATGAATATGCTTATTCTCCAGTCATCTGGGATATGCCTTTCTCTCCACACTGCTATTAGTACCCTCAGGATTAATTTCTCCCCTATCTCACCCAGCATCTTTATGATATCTGCTGTGACCTCATCTTAGTCTGCTGCTTTCCCTGACTTCATCTTCCTTAGTGCTGTTCGTACTTCTTCTAGGGTGGGCTCATCTTCTTCTTCTCTCAATTTAGGCTGTTTCTGAGGCAGTACAGCTTTTGTGGGGTTTTCTTCATTCAGAAGCTGCCTGAAATACTCCTTCCATCTTCCTTTGATGTCCTCTGGACTGGTGTGCAGGTTGTTGTTGGCATCCATTACGAAGGGTGTCTGTCTATCTTTAGCCAACATATGGCTTAGTGGTTAAGGTCTTCGTCTCCCATGCTCAAGGCACAAGGTTCAGTCTTGACCTCCGACCAATGCCTGTTTGGAGTTTGCATGTTCTCCCTGTGTCACTGTGGGTTTTCTCCCATGTTTGTAAAACATGCTGGATGTTTCCATCTCAGACTCACCAATGAATGGAGCTGTGGGCAGCAGCAGAGACTCTACATGGTGCCATATAGGGGGAAGACTTGTACAGACCAACCGCTTTGGGCATTTAATGTGTTGCACAGTATCCCCAAGATAGGAGAACATGGATCACAGACTGCACGCCATGGCAGGGCTAGCCACTTGGTGTAAAATATGGCTCTAGGTGATTTGGTCATGTTGACTAATGTCGCCAAAAATGGGCATGGGTAGTTACTGGTGATAAGTGGGTTGAGAACTCGCCTACTCTGACCCATGCCAGGGAACCTTGCAAATGGTGGGATGGGTATATATGCCCCTGTATGTGCCCACCCAGCCTGGGTTACCTGATATACCTCTGTTGAGTGAAAGTTGGACATAAAACCAACCAACCTGCCAAACATGAACTGAGAATTGTTACACTTAATGTAGGTACACTTACATGACACAGCTTGGAAGTGGATGACATGATGATAGGGAGGAGGTTGGACATCCTATGTATATAAGAGACGAGATGGAAGGGCAGGGTACCAAAGCCACTTGGCCTGGGATCCAGAGTCTACTACTCAGGTGGAGGGCAGACTAGAAATGGTGTAGGAATTGTGGTGAGAGAGAGAGGCTTCAGAAGGCAGTAAGGGATATCATTAGAATTAATGACAGACTCATGCAGTCAGACTCCAGTGTAATAATAGGGCTTTATTCATAATCTTAGCCTATGCCCCACAGCAGGATTGTGATAGTGAGGAAAAGAGTGCATTCAGACAGCAGTTGCAGGATCTACTGGATAAAGCAGGACAACATGAATTGGTGTTGATAATGGTTGACTTGAATGCACATATAGAGACAGACAGAACAGGATATGAGGACTGTATGGGTCCACATGGGTAGGGCAATAGGAATAAAGAAAGAGAAGCCATTCTAGACTTCTGTCTGGAAAATAAATTGATAGTAGCCAATACATGGTTCAGAAAGAGAGACAGTTACAAGATCACATACAACAGTAGTCAACATGCAACTCAGGTAGACTTCCTTCTAGTAAGGAAAAGGCACTGTGGTAGAATCCATGATTGCAAAGTCATCCCTAGTGAAACAGTCGGCCCACAGCACAAACCACTAGTTGCCACAATCAGCTGCAAACAGTGGTCAGAGAAGAGTCTAAGGTCAACAGAGACCAGGCTGAAGACCTGGAAGTTGACTGGAGAGAAAGTACAACAATTCAAGGAATTACTCAAGGCTCTAGCACCCCAAGAAAAGGAGGAAATAGATGGAGTTGAAGAAGAATGGCAGTGCCTAAAATCAGCATGTGTTAGGACTACAGAAAAGATATGTGGCTAAGCCAGGTATGGAAATAAGGTACATAAGGAAAGTCATCAAAAGAAAGAAGAAGTGCATGGTGCAGGAAGAAGTGGGAGACAGAAAAGACTGACCAGGCTAGCAAGGACTACTGGTTGGCTAACAAAGAAGCTAAGAAAGAAATTGTAATAACAAAGGATAGGGCATCGGAGGCACTCTACCAACTTTCTGGAAAGTGACTCAGTAAGGAGCACAAAGAAACTATATCAGGTTACAAGGCAAAGACAGAAAGATAGAGAAGATTGTCAGACATCCTTCATAAGGGATGCCAGCCACAACCTGCTCATTTACACCATGATAAAAGATGAAAAGTAGAATTTCTTCACTTACTGCTATTCATAATGTTGCATCAAGGTGCACCTCTGCCACTCTAAGATGCACTGATGATGGCATTCCAAATGAAATTTCTCAGTTTTTACCTTGGGCAGTGGACACTTATTCACTTTCACGAAATGTTGCCAGTCCAAAGTGTGCTTTGCCAAAATGTGCACAGATGATGAAGCCATGAAAAGGAAAATGACAGTAGTAGCAAACATCAGAGGATAATAATGAAAACGCATGATTGGGAAGTATTCATAATGTATGTGTCTTACAACCTGGTTATGTGTTCAAGAAATATAAATTTACTCTCTCAAGCAGCACGTTGTCTGCACTTCAATCCTCACCTCAGTGCAGTAATAACACATGGTCAGTTTTCTTATCCTTCTTTGCCACTAATGCAGGCTTAGAGTGGGAATCATAAAATGTATATACCATACAGTTCTGACTTAGCAGACCATCCAGTTACGGGTCCACCAGAAGAAAGATCAAAAACTTTCCTTTCTCATTTTTTTGAGCATGTCTAGATGAAAGTGACAACATATTTAGGCTAATTAATATTCCACACCATATTAATATAAAGTTGCCAACACTGCAGCTATGTCTTCTCTTTATTTTCTGAAAATCTTCCCATTCTCTCACCTTAACTAACTTAACTAACAGAAATACAATGTCATGGGCATTTGCTCATCTTTGTTTTAATGTGTAATGTAGCTGATTAGCATTGGAGAACAATTTTAAGTGGGGGATGGAGACTGTGCTATTATTAAAAGAATAAGGTTGTTCTCATAGCTCTCAAGGTTCTTCCAAACTTGTTCATAAGTCTAGTCTGTATGATACATCCACTTCAGTGTGAAGAGTCTTGAGTATTATTTGTTGCTGTACTCAAAGTAATCATTGACTCTTGCAAGCCATTAGCAGCTAACAATTGTTATTACTCCTTCTTGCAGTCCTAGGGTGTGTGCCTGCAATTGTGTAGTTGTTTACACAATGTTTACCACCCCTATACCAAGTGAGAATGTTGGTACTCAGGGATGCTAATGAGTTAACATCTCATTTACAACTTTACAGTTCTCAGCGGCTGAATCTACAGGTAATGGTGTAGCTATGGAAGTAGAAGAAAGAGAGACTGTTTTGATTCCTTTGCAGACAGTGAATAATATCCAACTAATTTGTGGTAGAAGCTGAGAAATACAATTCCTCATTTAATTACCAATAATTGGAGGCATCTTTATTTAGCTGGAGTGCTTGTTTGGCTTGCTTGCTGTTCTCTGCCTGACTATTGCTATCTCTGTCTGCATTTGATTTTTCACACCCATCACCCATCTGCTGTTGTACTTTTAAACTTGGTGGCTTTCAAGTTGCCCCCCCCCCCTCCCCATACCAGGCAGTCCCATCATATTAACTCATTCTACTGAGTATGGAGAGATCAGTTGGGGAGGCCCACTTCCTTAGTCTCTTAAACTTGAATTATCTTCTGTTTCCTCCATTCCCACATAACAACAACAAAAAAGTTTGCACTTCATTCAACTGCTTTTACTATATCTGTGCTTCTTCCTACTATATTACTTTTATTTTGCTTTTTGCTGCTTGTTCTCAAAGTGCTCAGTTGCATTTATTCTGCTGAATTTTTAATGCTTGTTAGTACCCTGCTTACATTGTAACTGGTACTCTAAGCCTCTTAGTTTTGATTTAAGCACTTGGATTTTCAAACTACTTATCTTAAGGAAGGTTTGTGGTCTACACTGCTGTGGCAGAGAGGTAGCTTACATCCTTCTAAGTTGAGAATTACTGGTTGAAGGCACATTATGTCTTGATATTTTAAAAGTGTCTTAGTTCTGGTTTAAGCACTTGGGCTTGACAGTTATTTTACATTAAGAATGTTTGTGGTCTACACTCTTGTAGGAGGAGAGAGTAGCCTCTGCCTTTCTGAGTTGAGAATTGCTAGTGAAGGCTTATTCAGCTGTTATTTTAAGTGTCTTTGTTCTGATTTAAGCATTTGGGCTCCACACCAGTTATTTTACATTAGGAAGGTTTGTGGTCTAAATTCTTGTGGCAGGAGAGGATAACATACACCCTTCTGAGCTAGAAATTTCTAGTTGAAGGGTTATTGTGTATGTTATTCTGAAAGTATCCCAGTTGTGGTTTAAGCACTTGGGCTCCAAACTAGTTATTTTACATTAGGAAAGTGTGTGGTCTACAGAGTTTACCAGAGCTGCTCAGAGTTTGGAGTTTTTAGCCAGAGGTCTTTAGCACATCTAAACAGAAATCCAAGGCATCCACTGAACTCTTCTAAAAACAAGTATAATTTAAGCCTGCATTGCACTTTGTGAACTATATTTTATTGAACCGCTGCTTCATTTTTACTGAGTTTTGCTGCTGTTACAAATTCATTCTGCACTTTGTATCATTGCTACTTTGGCCTTAAATAACATAGGCTTGATTCAGACTTGCTGAATCTAGACTGTTTCGAATCACTTGAGCACTAAAATGAGCCATCTTACATTAAGAGGCCTCCCTGCACCCTTGTGGCAGAGGTGTGTAGCTCAGGACCATTCTGATTTGGGGATTGCTGGAATAAGGCTCTGTGTGGGGTTTTCCTATTTGTAGTTTGTGTTAAAACTGTTTAAATTCAGTTGTATTTAAACCTTGTGTTTGCGTGTAGCTGTGCACAACACAATAGGGGTTAGTGGTGCCCTGTATGGACACTAATGCCTAGACACAACTTTTTCCCCTAGAGAACAGTCTGTGGAACCCTGCCAGGCTTCCCTGCTGTACTGCAGGCAACTCAGCTGTACACTGCTGCACTGTAGGCAGCTCAGCTATTCACTGCTGCACTGTGGGCAATGCAGCTGTGCACTGTTGCACTGTAGGCAACTCAGCTGTTCACTGTGCATTGTGGACAAACTCAGATGAACATCCACAGCTCTTCTATTCTTCATCCAGGCTATAGCAGAGGAAAGCAATAACAATAAACTAGTGTCATGCCTATTTCTTGACCTATCCAAGGCATTTGACGCCATCTTCCACCCCAAGCTAAATTAACGGAACTCCATCTCTCCTCATCCACTATTCTCTGGTTCTTTAGTTATCTTAATAACAGACAGCAATCAGTTAGATGGCAGACCTCCTACTCACCTTTCTTACCTATCCAAACAGCATTTCCCAAGGATCCATTCTAGGTCCCCTTCTCTTTAATGTGTTTACTACTAATTTATACTCAGTCTGCTGCACCTCATCTTAGATCCAGTATGCTGATGATTCTACCCTTATTACCCTCTCTGACAACCTTACGGACATTCACGTCCTCACTAAGACTTCTTTTAACACCATTGAGCACTGGTTAATCAATAACCAACTCACCCTTAATCCAAAGAAAACTAAGCATCTTGTTTTTCTTCCAAACCACATGGACAATCTGAAAGCTTCCTACAATCTCTATTCCCTAGACAACACCATCATTCACAATGACTCCCAAACCAAACTTCTAGGAATTACAATTGATGACCAACTGAAATGTGACATTCGTATTCACCAATCCATCAAAAAGACCAATCAAAAACTTGGTCATTTGTCTACAAACAAAGAATTCTTATCCATCACCTCAAGGACTTCAGTAGCTGAAGCCTACCTCATTCCTTGCCCATGCTTCCTCTATATTTACTCACCTCCAAGTAAAACCTTTTAACCAAACTTGAACATACAACCAGATAGCCAGATTTGTCTGGAATTCCCCTTACAAATCCCACCACTGCCTTGCCCTTAAGCAACTACAATGGCTTGAATTCTCACAACTACTCCAACTTTCTCAGCTATAGATAACATATGCTCTACTTCACAAACCTGTAGACTGCCTCTCCCTATCTACCCTCATATCCCTTTATAAACCTTCATGATCTCTCCGTAGCACTGATCAACAGCTACTTGAAACCTATAGGCCTAACAAAACAATAGGCAGATTACTTTATAAATGCTCTATATCTCAAACTTGGAACAAACTCCCTTCCAATTTATGTTTTATCCAATCTTCATTTCAATTCAAAAAAGAATTGAATAACTTCCTTGCTGACTCTCCCTCCTGTACCCGCCACCACCTAACCTAACTTTTTCTTATCTAATTGCATGATCCACAATTTCTTCTCCTCTTCAGGGTCTAATATAACTTTTATAAATACCAGCACTGGTGCCGCTGAGCAATACTATAACTAAAATCTCATCTTCTCTTCTTTCCTGTGCTATGATGCTTCTCACCCACCACTTCTCATTACTAACTTTACCTTCCACCATTCCACTCTTACCCTTCTATTTCAATTATCCTTATTCACTTGTTTTCCAATCTGATGCAGCCATTAAAGACATTCTATGGCTTTTTTCTAATGATTTTGATTATAAACCAATTTATTTTTATTAAAACAGGCTTCTACCTCTTGTAATTGTTAGCTAAAACTTTGCAGAATTCTTATACTTTGTTTTGCCTATATTAATTTCACTAACATTTTTGCAGAATCTGTATTGCCGTGCTGTCCTACAATCCAGTTTCATGGCCAGCAGCCTTTCATGGTATCTGTATCATATCTCCCAACTGTCCAGAATGTTGCAGAATGTCTAAATATTTGCATAATATTTTTGGGCTGTTCCATTTAAAATGTGTTAGTTTTCTGGAAAATCACCAAGGACTGAAGTTAATACATAATGACATACATTTCACATTCATACTTCATATCCCTCAGGAAATGCATGCTAGCACAAATCCTATTATTCTACCTACTTTCTACATTTATAGGAATAATATGGTAAATCCGTCCCTATTTTTGGCTGTTTGACTTCCCATTATTTTAGTCTTTGTCCAGATTACTTGCACTAAAAGTTTGGGAGGTATCTATGATCCACATTCATATTACAGTTTTTGCAGCCATCAACACTGGTGCAAGCCGCAAAACCTTGCTTATGTGTGCTGCATGTCATTAATATGCACAGTGCGATGCTGCACAATGAGGAATATCATGTATGTAAAAACACTCAGTGTAGGCTCTGCACAGAACCTGCAGGTGTATATCAGCTTATCAAAAGCTGATAACAGTGAACGCACATTGATCAACCCCTAAAGGTCGAACAACGTAAATGGCAAAAACACAGAACAGTGATTTTTTTTTCCCCATGGAATAAAATTACCGTTCCGCAAAAAAAAAAACAAATAAAAACACAACATAAAGTGGGGGGCTATACCACCCACACACCCCCTTTTTAAATATACCAACTCCAAGGTCGCACTACAGTGGAGAAAATGGCAAACTCCTGACAATGGCCCAGCAATTTTTTTTTCCCTGGGGAAAAAAATCGCTGTTCCGTTTCTTCACCGTTTACATTGTTCGACCTTTAGGGGTTAATCAAAGTGCATTTGCTGTTATCAACTTTCGATAAGCTGATATAGACCCGAACCTACACAGTGGTTATTGAATCCAAGGGTATGTTTAATATAAAACCATATACACTCACATATATGCTTGCTCACTCAACTGTATATAGAAACATTACATAACTTTTACTCTATTACATTCCAGATGTATTTAGCAGGATTTCAGTTACTGGTATTGGTATACATTGAACTAAATACAGGAAATAATGGACGTGTATAATGCTGGATTTTAATCAGTGTTTTATGTCTTTTATTTCCTATCTAATGTTCTTCTTTGCTTGACTAGAAAGGTTCCCTTAAGTAATCACTAAATACACATGTTGGAATTTTATAATGAACAAAATGAACTCTGAGATTATTTTGTTATTCAGAGTCAGCAAGACACATAAAATAAGACATTCTACAAATTGAATACTCTGCAAACTTTACAGGATGAAGTAATTTCAAATAAAGTTGATGGCTGCGTGTGTGTGTGTGTGTGTGTGTGTGTGTGTGTGTGTGTGTGCATATGTTTTTGTACACCTACGTTTGTGCTGGTATATGTAATTGCACATGGGGAAGGCCAAGGATAGCAGAGGGTAAATAAAGCAGCTCACATGTCATGTTGGCATTTCATAATGAAAAATTAACTCATGGTGATTTTATTACTCAAAGTCAGCAGGACACACAAGACATTCTGCTAATTTGCAAAGTAAAATGTTTACTCTGTAAACATTGCAGGATAAGATAATTTCAATAAATCAGACAGCAGAGTGTGTATATTTGTGTGTGTGTGTGTGTGTGTGTGTGTGTGTGTGTGTGTGTGTGTGTGTGTGTGTGTGCGTGCGCGCGTGCATGTGTGCATTTATTCGCTTTTATGTCTGTGCTGGTGTTTGCATTTGTTTGCATATGGGGAAGGTCATGGGGGGTAATGTCAGACAAAGAAGACAACACACAGAGACCACATTTTCATAAAGTTTCACACTGTGATAATGGGAATAGAATGCCTACTGGAGTCTTGACTTTGGTTTACTGAATGCTGCTGTTGCTGCATGGAGAGTATAGACTAGAAGTAAAATGGACTTGTTTCACTTTTTTCTGCAGGCTTGCTGTGTTGTGCCCATGTTATACATGAATGCATATATTTCTCAGAGTAGCATGTGAAACTGCAAACCATACCTAAGGACTTACTATGCTTATCTAAAATTTAAAAATACATTTAAGAAATTGCACTGAGGTTATGCATAGAGACAAAAGAATCACCTGTGTTTTTTAATTACTTATCAACTTTTCACTGTAATAAAAGGAAAAAAATAATATTACTTTTTTATCATTACTTAACTTTTCACTATACTGGAAAGAGAAAAAATATTTCTTCATTACAGTGCACATACAGGACTGGTCACTTTGTGCATAAAGTGATAGTGTCATGGTTCTTCATACAAACCAAACTGTTCATAAATGTATTTTCTGACTGCAGTTTATTAGACATCAATTAATTGTAATTGGGATATTGATGAAGAACACATGAATAAATCAATGAACAGATGAATAGATGGATGGATGGATGGATGGATGGATGGATGGATGGATGGATGGATGGATGAATTTATTACTGAAGGGAAGCATGACTCAATCAATGAATTAACAAGCATTACAAGGAAACAGAGAGCAAGCATGCTACAGACTGTGCAACAACAAAATTTTTCTGCATAGCTAAAACTAAGGGCTGGATTCACAATGGCTTGCACAGAGTGTACGAGTAGAGTAAGACTCCATACAGCCATCATGTCCGGGGAGCGATCCAGGAACAGCTTGTAGGGGCGTGTAAGAGAGCTCCTAAAACGTCTCCTACATGGACAGGGCTGGGATATGCAAATTACCTCACTTGCAGCTGAAAGGCATGCAAATGAGGTAAATTTGCGATCCAGGAAGCACAAACCTGTCCGAGTAGGAGCCGTGTTAGCTGCAGAAATGTACTCAGTTGACAACTGATTACCATTCTGCAAATAGCACAATGGAGCCTTGTCAGCTCCAAATAAAGGTTGCATATGGTTGAGGAAGCATGCCAATGGCCAAATATACGGCCATTGGAAATGTTCCCAGATGTAAAATTAAAATAAAAATATTTTTTTTTCTGCGATTTCTGATGTTTAAGCGTAGCACAGCACCGCGCAAATGGGGTGCGCTAAACAAAATCATAAAATAAGAAAATAAAAGCCACAAACGTGGAATCTATGAAAACTGTTAAATTACAATGTAAGGGAATAGCAGGCTGAAGACAACATGGCCACCGAGTAGGGGTTGCTAAGGGGAGAAGCCCAGTCTAAGACATGTAACCAAGCATTAGTAGGCAATCCTATGTAAATGAATGTTAGGATAGTGAATCGCACTTTTACATAGCAAATGAGCACAGTCAGTGGAGTGTAGGAGTAGGATATGGAGAGTAACAGAGTAGGAGATAGGTGACATCACAAGGGGGGTATGTATGAAAGCAGTAAAGCTCATAGGAGCAGAGTGGCATGTGTCAGCTGTCAGTTAGACATCATGGAAAGAGGTGTGTCAACAGGTAGGCCAGAGAAAGCCAAGAAATGGAAGGTGTATACTGTGGATAACACCAGAGTTTCTTGCTGAGCGGGTATGCATGCGTGTGCGTGCCTGTAAACCCGAGTAAGACAGAGTGCACATGTGAAAGCGTGAGTGCGTGCGTTTAAGCTGGAGTAAGCATGTATAAGGCTGTTTAAAGACCTGTAAGTGCGTTTGCACTGGTGTGCGCGCGTTTTAACCCAAATAAGCAAATTTTAGTCCATGTAAGCATGTGTGCGCAAGTGTGAGCTGCTCTGAGCATGTTTGCGCTTGTATGCTTGTCGCTCCCCCCTGAGGAAACAGAAAGGAAAAAGGAAGCACAACAAATAGTAGGAAGCTACCAGGGAATACTAGTAGAGCTAGCAGGTGAAAACAATCAGAATCAGGCAATTACACAGTCAGAACACTAGCCCAGCCCAGCACTTAAAACTCTTCAAACAACAGTGCAGTTTGTTTCTCTCAAGAGACACTACAACATTGGAGTAAGCTAGTAGAAGTGAAAACTGAAAAAGCTTCACTCAGACAAAAAATGCTAGGGGCTTCCATTGCTGTTATAAGGCGGAATATGCAACATGCTGAGGGTGGTGACAATGCAAATGCTGCCGGACAACCCACAGTGAGGAGACGGAGAAAAGTGTACAGGCCCAGGGTCACCTACCAGGGGTTACATGAGCTGGAGATAGTGGAGCGCTACAGAGTGGACAGAGACCTCCTGTAGCAAATTGTTGAGCTGTGCAGGCCATGCCTCACACACAGAACCAACAGAGGGGAACCCATCCCAGTAGAAACTAAGGTATGTGTTGGCCTAAGAATACTAGCAACAGGTACCTTCCAGAGACCAACTGGTGATATGATGGGGATATCACAGGCATCAGCATCCAGGGTACTGCGCCAGTTCCTGGATGCCATGTCAGCACATGTCGGTGATCATGTATATTTCCCCAATTCCCATGAGGTATTGGCCAGCAATATGCGTCTCTTCCAGCAAACAGCAGAATACCTTGAGGTAGTGGGTGCAATAGACTGCACGCATATATACATCAAAGCACCAGCCAGTGAGCGGGGTAGGGCCTACATTAACCGTAAGGGCTTCCCCTCCATCAACTGCCAGGTCATGTGTGATGCCCAGGGCATAATAATGAATGTGTGTGCTGGCTGCCCTGGAAGCTACCATGATTCCCATATCTGGCATCTGAAGCAGCTGTACCAGACATTTGCCAATGGGGACATCCCATATGGTCACTTAGTGGGGGATGCTAGCTATGCACTGGAGCCGTGGCTGATGACACCCATCAGAAATGCACACACACCTGAACAGGAACGCCATAATGAGGCACATGCACAAACACAAATGTAATTGAGCGTGCGTTTGGGTTGCTCAAGTCACGGTTCCGGTGCCTGGACACATCTGGTGGAGCCTTGCAATACTCACCAACTACATGTACCCAAATTGTCATGGTATGTGCTATGCTACATAATATGATTCTGTGAAAACAGCTGCAGCAGGACCAGCATAGGCCTGGGCCAAACAGCCCCCCACCATTGCCAAGGCCATCACAGGCAGAGCATGACTCGGAGGAGGAACAACCTGAGCCTGCCCCAGTAGGCAGAAGGAGGCGTGCCCAGTATGCCTTGGCCTTGGCAAAGAGGCAATGCATAGCACATACACTGGCTCAGTAGGAACCCTGGAAATTATACCTCTCTCTGACTCCCACATATAATGAAAGGGATGCCTAAGTTGACACAACCTGCTTTCAAACATGTGCAGGGAGTGTAATATGTGCATCCGACATAGGCAGCCCTGCAACACCACCTGAGGCATGATTGCCATGTGTTAAGCAATGTAAGGTAGTGCTAAACAGCATATACCACCATGTAGTATATGCAAACTTGATGACCTTAAGTATCATCCTACCCTCACCAAACATGATGCCACAATATGAAGACAAGATGATCAATTACAACAATTGGCTTAAGTATTGGTGTCAGTGAAAGGGGATCCAATGCCTGTCAGCCTGGGATGACATGCTCGACAAGACATGATGCTTTACTAGGGATGGCTTTCACCTGTCACCTGTGGCCTTTTGGATGTTGCCAAAGGCTCTTGTCACCCCCATAGTGCCTTTTTTAGGTAAAGCTCAAAAGACAAACCCACCTCCATAGGTATCACAAGGGATAAGAAACTAGAAGTAATGCTACTCAATGCCAGAAGTCTAAACTGCAAGATGCATCCACTCCAAACTCTCCTCAACATGGAGAATGTTGAAATCTGTGCAGTAACGGAAACCTGTTTCAAGGCTCCCAAGAGCACCCTAGCACTAACAGGTTACACCTCATACCATGCTTTACAGCCGCAAAACATGGAACAAACTACAAAAGGAGGGTAAGCATCAATATTTGTCAAAGATACCCACACACCCAGGTTGGTGGCACAGCATGAAGCATCAGAGACTATCCATGTGCAACTAACAGTGGGTAAAACCGCCTTCCAGTTCATAGCCTGCTACAGACCACCCTCCTAAACCCAGGAACCACACTTGGCTGACTGGAGAACACATGAAAATATGAAGGTCTCCCCAAATACCATTATATTGGGCAACTTCAACTACCCAAACTTAGACTGGGAGCATTACCCTAGCTGCAATACCCTAGCCCAAAGGTTCCAAGAATTTATAAACTCAAATGCTATGGAACAACTTGCTACCACTCCCACAAGAGGGGAAAACATACTGGACCTGATCATCACCAACATGGGGACTCTATGCCCAAGACCAAAAGTGTATCCCTCACTGGTAAGATCAGACCATAGAGTGATCTCACTGGATATTCACATCCCGACCCCAGCCCATGGCCAGAAAACCACAGTGAAAAATTTTCACTAAAGCAAATGTCACACTCCTCAAAACTGAAGTGGAATCCTTCACAGCCCCTGTGCCTGTGGAAAATACAGCCCAGACCTCAGAACCCTTTATAAACACATTCTATGAACACCTTCTGGAATGCATGGATCATGAATCCCAAATAAAACCAAGATCCAATCCTCCAAAGGCAGGCATCCTGTCTGGTGGACCCCAGGCATAAAAAAACATACAATACAAGGAGGGAGCTACTATATGATAGAGCAAAATCCCAAAAAGGGAAGGCATCTCTGATCAGTATTATTGAAAAACTACGGCCACACATAAAATCATCTAAGGCCGTCTTTGAGATAAAAATTGTACAGGATACTAAAGATAATCACAAGGCTTTCTTTAGTTATGGTAGGAACCTGGGTGGGAATTCCCAGATATGCTCAGAATTAGTCCAAAATGACAAACAATACACCAAACCCACAGACATTGCCAACATCCGAGCTGACAGGTTCAGTGCAAACTTCTCCCCCCTCCCCACCAAAAGGGCAAATATCTATCCCAGCAGAGTGCTGGCCCCCTGACATCTCAGATGCTCAGGTAACAGCCAGCCTCTCCAAAGCAAAACACACAGTATCAATGGGACCAGACAGTGTCCTGGGCTGTGTCCAACATGAAACCCAAGAAGAATTGAACACAAACATAAAACCACTGTTCAATCTCAGCCTTACCACAGGATATGTACCCAAAGAGCAGTGTACAGCAACAGTGGTCTCTCTCCACAAAGGTGGTGCCTCAATGGATACTGCAAACTATTGCCCCAGAAGCCTGACTAGCTTGGTCTGGAAAGGATCATCATGGACCTCAGAAATAAAGATATTGGGGACATATAGACACTGGATCCTACCCAGTTTGGCTTTGTTAAGGGCAGATCCTGCCTCTTAAACCTGGTTGAGTCATTTGAAACAGTCACCAAGGCCATTGATGAGGGGAAGGTGGTCCATGCAGCCTACCTGGACCTTGCAAAAGCCTTCCATACAATACCCCACTTGGTCATTATAGATAAGCTCACCAGCTTCAATATAAACCCCTATGTCACTAGATGAGTTGCAAACTGGCTCAAGGACAGAACCCACATGGTCAGAAATGCTGGAGCCATGTCAGACCCCAAACCAGCTACAAGTGGCATCCCACAAGGCTCAGTCCTGGGACCTCCCTTGTTTGGTATATATTTCAAGGAGGTACAGGCCAACACAGAAAATCTGTGGCTGAATAAGTTTGCAGATGACTGCAAATTGGGTGCCATAATTGACCCTCCAGCTGACACAAGCATCCTACAAAAGGGCCTCATAGAAACAGACAACTGGTGCCAGAGCCATGTCCTCAAGCTAAACGCAAAAAAGTGTATAGTCATCCCTTTGGCAAAAACTAAGTGCCCACAAATTACCACATAGGTGGTAACCCATTAAATATGGAAGAAGTGATAAGGGACCTGGGGACCCAAGTTGATAGCAATCTCTCATTTGACAACCACGCGCCAAAGTGTTTAGAAAAACATTTCATATAGCCCACCTAATCATGAAGGTATTCACATCTAGATCAGGGGAGGTCATCGTGCCTCTTTACTCATCCCTCATCAGGCCCATAATTGAGTACAATGCCCCTTGTGGGATGTACCTTATCAGACACCTGCAGCAGCTGGAAAGACCACAAAAGTACCGCACCAGGAGGATCAAAGGGCTCAAACACATGCCATGTGCTGCCCAGTTAAAGAAACTGCAGCTCCACTCAGTGGCATACCGCCTGCCCAGAGGTGATCTGTGCCTTATGTATAAAGCCATGTCCAACCTGGAATCAATGGACATGCTGCACCTTGGAAAATCAGAATCCCATCAAGCTACGTGCTCAAGAAACCTGAACCTCAGGACTGAAATAAATAGGACATGCTGGAATGACAGATTCATAACCCAGAGGCTCCCTCCACTCTTCAGTAAACTCCCACTCCAGTTTAGTCAGAGTCCCTCATTGACTCTCTTCAAGAGGAATCTTGATGAGTGGATGGGAGATTGTAGGTTTACCCTGGGTATCACTTCTATGTCACTGTTAGACAAAGGCACAGTATACTAATCTTGAAAAATGTTATGGCAAACTCCACTTAAAATGTGTGTTGAAAGCCAAACACTCTGGCTAGGATTATAAATGCCCTAGGGCAGATAGCCTAGTATGAACATATGAACAGCATCACACACACCAACTAGTACAACTGTGGTCAATGTGGAGTAATGTTTGGCAATGTCCACCCAAGTTGGTGAATACGCAGCAATGTTGGACAAGCCTGCTTTAAGTAGGCCATAACTGAACAAAATGCAACATGCTCATAGTTGCCCAACTGGCCTTTAACCAGTCTGGTCTGCTCAGTATGAACATTTAAAGCAGTGATGGGACTCAAACCCATGATACTGTGTACCATAGTGAAAGTACTGAACCAGTACACCATGACAGCATTGCAGTGCTCCACCAGTATGAAAGAATGCTGACAAGTCTTTGCAAACTATCCCATGGAAACCCTGCAGGCACAGCACAATCCCTGTTGAGTTATGACACAAAGGAGTCTGGCAGTAAGAACACAACATGACTAACAACACACACAGTATAAATGTCGATATTGGTCATGTTCACACACAGCCACAAATATAGTGGACTTCAGATCACAACATATGGAAAGGTCACACTGGGCATGCTCACACACTTGGATAAATGAGACATATGTCAGGCAACAAACCATGGAAAGCCTGAACTGGGCATGGTCACACACTTAGGCCATGTCTGTGTATAGCAGTCGGCCACACATATCTGGCAGTTGTATGTGTTAAGCCAGGAACCTCCCACAATCCAGCGATCTGCCCTGTGCACACAGTTAAATGACAACAGACACATATATTAATATACTGGAACCCTGTCATGACCAAACATGTTACGCAGATACACAAGTTGTTCATAGAAACTGGGAAATCTATGGCAATAAAGACCTGCAAACAGTATCAGCAACAAATATTGTGCATTCCCAACATAAACATAGGTGCAGAGGTAGATACTAGGCTGTCTGCCCTAGGGAATTCATAAGCCTAGGCAGAGTGTATTTGGCGTCCGCCTCCCCAGTAGAGTAGCCTACTGTGCCTCTGTAAAGTAGGTCACAGAAGGCACCCTTTAAGGCTAGTTTGCTGTGCCTCTGTCAAGCAGGGACACAGTGTAGATCCCAGGGGTGAATTTGCAATTTCCCATCCATGCGGCTGGATTTTGCTGGAAGAGGGTTGGCGAGGGGCTATGTCTAACTTTAATTGGGATTTAATTCCAAAGTGAGGGGAGCCTCTGGGTAATGAATTTGTCCCTGCAGCATGTCCTATTTAGTTTTGTGCTGAGGTTTAAGTCCCTGGAGTGTGTAGCTCTAAGGGTCTTGGATGTTATGAGGTGGAGCATGTCCATTACTTCTGGGTTTGACATGGCTATGTACGTCAGGCATAGATTACCTCTGAGTAGGCATTAAACAACTGAGTAGAGATGGAGATCCTTTAGTTGAGCTGCATAGGACATCTGTGTGTAGCCCATGATCCTCTTGGGGAGGTACTGTTGTGAACACTGTAGTTGCTGCAGGTGTTGGGTAAGGTACACCCCAAAAGGGCCATTGTAGTCAAACATGGGCCTGATGAGTGACTAGTAGAGGGCCACAATGACCTCCCATGATCTAAATGCAAACCCCCATGTGATAAGGAGGGCTATATAAAGGTCTTTGCAATGACTCTGTCAATGTGATTAGCAAAGGAGAGGGTACAATCTATGTTGGTTCCCAAATCTGTAAATACATCTTCTGTACTTAATGGATTACCACTTATGTGGTGATTTGTGTGCACCTTGTTTTCCCCAAAGGGGATGACGATGCATGTCTTAGCATTTAGCACAAGGCCATGGCTCTGGCAACAAGCATCCATCTCTGTGAGACCCTTATGGAGGAAACATGTGTCAGCTGCAGTGTTGCTTATGGCCCCTGGTTAGCAGTCATCTGTGACGTTTGTTAGACATAATCCCCCTGTGTTAGTCTGAACCTCAGAGAAGTACATACCGAACAGGACAGGTCCCACAACTGAGCCCAGTGAGACACCAGTTTTAACTGGTCTGGAATTGGACATGGCACCTGCAATTCTGTCCATGTGGGTTCCATCGCTGAGGCAGATAGAAACACATCTAGTGATATAGAGGTTGATATTTAAGCTGGTAAGCATATGTATGATGCCTGAGTGGGGCATTGTGTTGCAGCCTTCTGCAAGGTACAGGTAGACTGTGTGAACTACCTTGCCCTCATCCATGGCTTCAGTAACCGTTTCAAAGATATGAACTGTGTGTAAGAGGAAAGATCTGCCCTTAACAAAGCCGAATTGTGTATGATCCACTGTCTGGAGGCTCACATTGTTTTTGACTATGACTTCCATGATAATATGCTCCATAGCTTTTTCTACCACACTTGTCAGGCTTATGGGATGATAGTTCCTGTGGTCCGTTGTGGCACCACCTTTGTGGAGTGGGAGCACTGTATCTGTATGCCATTCTCAGGGTCCATATCCTGTAGTAAGGCTAAGTTGGAACAGTGACTTAATGTGAGTGTTCAGTTCTACTCAGAGCTTGTGTAGGACACAGCCTGGGACACCGTCCGGTCCCATACATATGCTGTGTTATTTGCTGTGAAGAGGGCACCTTTCACCTGTGAATCTGTGATGTCAGGGAGGTTATATTCATTTGTGATGGGTATCTGTACCCTTGGGGGGTAAGGGGGGGTGTTTGTGCAGACTCTGTCTGCCAGGGTGTAGGCTATGTCCGTAGGTTTGGCATATTTTGTGCTGTTATGCAACAATTCAGAGCATATCTGGGTTGATTCCATGCATATTCCTGACATAACTAAAGAAGGCCTTGTGATTATCTGTAGTGTCTGGTCAATTTCACTGTCAAAACGTGCAAGTGATAATTATATGAGGGATTGAAGTGTCTTACCAATACTGTTCAGAGATGTCCTCCCTCTGTGGGATATTGCTCTGTTATGCAGTAGCTTCCTCCTTCTGTTGTACAGCTTATATATGGCCAGGGTCAACCAGACAGGTCTCCTGTTTTGGAGGAGTCATGGTTTTATTTGGGATAGCATGATCAATGCATACCTGCAGGTGCTCATACAATGCATTTGTAAAGGATTCTGCAGATTGGGCTGTATTATCCTCCAGCACGAGGCCTTTGAAGTATTCCACCCCAGTCTTCACAAGTGCAAAGTCTGCTTTTGAGAAATTCTTTACAGTGATTTCCTTGGCTGGGGGTGGGGACAGGATATGGATGTCCAGGGAAAGTTGTTTATGGTCTGATCTTAACAATGAGGGTTCTAACTCTGGTGTGGAACATAGAGTCCCCATGTTGGTGATGATCAGGTCCAATATGTATTCCCCTTTGTGGGTGTGGTGACTGGTTGTGCCATAGCACCTGGATCCACAAATTGTAGTGGCTGTAGGGTGATGTTGTTGAGGGCTTGAATAGTATCCCCAGTCAATATTTGTGTACCTGAAGTCAACCACTATAATGGTGTGTGTGAAGACCTTCATATCCTACACTGTTCCCAGGAAAGCTGAGTGTGGTTCCTGGGTATGGGGGGTGGTCTGAACTACACACCAAACCAAAAGGCAGTTTTGCACAATGGTAGTTGTATATGTATGGCCTACCATGCTTAGTGCAGTGGTACCAACCCAGAGGTGTGTGTATCTGTGATGTATATGGATACACCCCCTACTTGTGTTGTGTGTTACAAGTCCTGTGGTCACGAAGCATGGTATAGAACATAACCTGGCAGTGCCAGTGTGCATATGTGACCCTGAACTAGGCATCTGTTAATGCACAGATATTGTTATCCCCCATACTGAGGGATAGTAAAAGATGTACATTCCTCTTTGGAAAGACTGATGATGTCAGCACCCTATAAATACAGCAGGAGAAGAGAAGTTATCCAGTAATGCGAATAGCATGCTGTGCTAATGCATCTCTCTCAAGTATCAGAACATAATTAGGTAGGGGTTTGAATCCTGCAAATGCTGTGTGTGGGGAGGTGGGTGTATGTATGCACTTCTCTGTGAAAGGAATGGCCTTTTTGAAGACTGGGATAACACACTAAAAGATGTACATTCCTCTTTGGAAAGACTGATGATGTCAGCACCCTATAAATACAGCAGTAGAAGAAAAATCATCCAGTAATGCAAATAGCGTGCTGCGCTAATGCGTTTTTCTCAACTGTCATAACATAGTTAGGTAGGGGTTTGAATCATGCAAACGCTGTCTGTGTGGGGGTGTAGCAGCAGGTGTGTATGTATGCAATTCTCTGTGAAAGGAATGGCCTTTTTGAAGACTGGGATAACACACTAAAAGATGTACATTTCTCTTTGGAAAGATTGATGATGTCAGCACCCTATAAATACAGCAGGAGAAGAAAGACCATCAAGTAATGCAAATAGCGCACTATACTAATGCATCTCTCTCAAATATCATAACATAGTTAAATAGGGGTTGGAATCCTACAAGCGCTGTGTGTGTGTGCATGCATGCAATTCTCTGTGAAAGGAATGGCCTTTTTGAAGACACTAAAAGATGTACATTCCTCTTTGGAAAGACTGATGATGTCAGCACCCTATAAATACAGCAGAAGAAAAATCATCAAGTAATGCAAATAGCATGCTGTGCTAATGCATCTTTCTCAAGTATCATAACATAGTTAAGTAGGGGTTTGAATCCTACAAACGCTGTGTGTGTGGGGGGTGGCAGTGGGGTGTGTATGTATGCAATTCTCTGTGAAAGAAATGGCCTTTTTTTGAAGACTGGGATAACACACTAAAAGATGTACATTCCTCTTTGGAAAGACTGATGATGTCAGCACCCTATAAATACAACAGGAGAAGAAAGACCATCAAGTAATGCAAATAGTGCACTGTGCTAATGCATCTCTCTCAAGTATCATAACATAGTTAAATAGGGGTTGGAATCCTACAAGCGCTGTGTGTGTGTGCATGTATGCAATTCTCTGTGAAAGGAATGGCCTTTTTGAAGACTGGGATAACACACTAAAAGATGTACATTCCTCTTTGGAAAGACTGATGATGTCAGCAACCTATAAATACAGCAGAAGAAAAATCATCGAGTAATGCAAATAGCGCGCTGTGCTAATGCATCTCTATCAAGTATCGAAACATAGTTAAGTAGGGGTTTGAATCCTACAAACACTGTGTGTGTGTGTGTGTGTGGGGGGGGGTGGCAGTGAGGTGTGTATGTATGCAATTCTCTGTGAAAGAAATGGCCTTTTTTGAAGACTGGGATAACACACTAAAAGATGTACATTCCTCTTTGGAAAGACTGATGATGTCAGCACCCTATAAATACAGTAGGAGAAGAAAAGTCATCCAGAAATGCAAATAGCGTGCTGCGCTAATGCGTCTCTCTTAAGTATCATAACATAGTTAGGTAGGGATTTGAATCCTACAAATGACATGTGTATGTGTTGAGTGTTTTGCTTTTATTATTGTATGACATATTATTATAACAGTAATTTCAATGCACACATCAGGTATGTGTGTGCCACATACAGATATGTACCTGTGACCTTTAATAGTTCCTATATATGAAGCCTGCCTCGTATGATTACAGTTGTTACCTTTGCCAGCATGTGCCACAGCTTACCAGACCTTAGGCCATACATATATGTTGGTGACAATACAGGCTACTGCAGTGATCTGTGTCCTAGGCCAACTATGTGACACACACGAATGAAAGCTTTGATAGATTAATGTGGGTGAGGCTTCATGTCTGGAGTATATGTCAGACATGTTAAAACACAGCAAAGTCTGTGAGTGATGGACAGCCAGTGTAGGTGTATGGCAACTGTTGCCGATATGCATACAGACACCTTCTTGCTTAGGTGATACACCAAGGAACTGCAGAATACCTTTGTAAATGTGAATATCACAGGATAGACAAGATAACACTTGTCCACATGTACACACCATTACCCATTCTACATGATGGTGCTACCACCTACATGGTACTGTTGGAATACTATGTTAACTACATGCCGATGACAATGCTACAGTTGCGTTACAGCAATACAGCATGGCTTGGACAACAGGTATCTGTCTGTATGATACCCTTGTGGTGGTTAGGTGTGTCATGTGTGGAATGCATTGTAGGCCACTGTATGCATTTGCAGTCGTGGATGGACATATCTGTCGTGTGTTGACATGTACGTGAGACTGCTATATGCCAAAGAATATTGTTCCCAGGGATGTGTGGGGCTCAGTAAGAATGGCTACTGGTATAGTGTAGTACTGCAGGGATATCACTGACACCAGGTTCCTACATCTGTGTATCAGTTGAGGAGACACCATGTAATGACCATGGAATATCAGGCTATGCAGGCTGTGTATAGTACCAGAATGCAGACCATTTACATTTGGAAACCGTATCACCCGCAGCATACTGTCAAACCATGTCATGTTCCATGCTAACCATGTTCACAAATGTACACCTGCAACTCTGTGCTGCAAACATCACACATGTACTGTCCACACCCCAACACATGCAGGCACAGGTACATACAACAGCCATGTGGCACATGTGCAGACAGTACACTTTGGGAATTAACACTGGTGTATACAAAACTACAATGACAATCATAGTTAATGCATCATGCATGCTCGAATATATCCCCACAACGATATCATTACACTGTACTGTTAATAACATGATATTATTACTACAGTGCTATGTAGTCACCCTGTGCATCAGCACCATGCTATCCTGTTCCTGCATCAATGTTACAGATGGCAGGAGGTGGCACAGTTTCATCATATGCACAGGGTGTGTACTTGGTTTGCCAGAGTCTGCCATTGACACATCCAATCGACATGTATGTGTGTGTGTGTGTTAGTGAGGGACAACAGTACAACATGGGGCAATGTTGATGCGATGTGTGTGTGTTAGCCCTAGGTGTTAGCATTATGTGTGTGTGTATGTTTGCACACAGTTCCACCACTTGGCTGCCATATACGGTTGTTTGTGGACAGCCACAGACTGTACCTGCCAGGTCATACAGATCACTGTCTCTGGCCATGGACACTGTACCTGTGCCTGGCAGGGGTGCTACGGACAGTATCAGGTACTATGCCAGACTGGGTACTGTCATCAGAAGCAGTGGGTTGTTGACTGGACCCATGTCCCTGCTGGGACTGTCCAGAGCCATGTGCACGTGGTCTTCTAGGATGGTGTAATGACAGCACAGACCCAGCATTGCTGGGGCTGGTACTGGCACTATGGGAGCGGCTGCAGGTTTGTTGTCATCCGCAACGACTGCCAGCTGATGATGTTGCTGGCATACGTCCATGCTGGCATACGTCCACGTCGACGCCTCAACTGTCCTGCACTGTCCTGGCTCCTGGACATGTAGTTGTGGAAGAGATCTAATGTGTCAACCCAACGTCTATCAATGACCTCGCAGATATTATGGATGTCAGCCGCAACATCACACATAGTGTCATTCATAGCAGTGCGATGTGCTCTAAGCTCCCTCAGACCCTGTCTGGTGTACCATTCCATACATGCCTGTGCCTGCATTACAGCCCGGAACATAGCTGTGGTTGAAAGACCTCTGTGGGCGCGTCTGACATGGGCAGTACAACCACGGATGCTCCCACGAGAACCCCTGGACATCTGCCTGTGTGGTACCATGTCAGGAATCTGGCCATGCCTGCTCTGAGGGGATGCATGTGCCAATGATACCACACTACCCTGGTCAATGCCCACTGTATGCTGTCCCTCAGCTAAGGACATTGGTGACATTGGATGTATCGGCAGGATGACTGTGCGCATTGATGGGGTTGACTGCTATGTAGTGTCGATTGGCTGACCATCGACAGACCCTGTCACACCTCCCTGTGCCATTACACGTGTATCATCATTATCACTATCCCAAGCAGTGGCTTCAGGTTCCCTGCTGCACTCCACCAGAGCAACATCAGAACCTGTGAGCGGAAGATAGGAAACACAGTTTACAAATGTGTACATGATGTTAGCACACATGCACACATGTACACATGCACACATGCACACAGGCACACATGCACACATGCGCACATGCACACATGTGCACATGCACACAAGCACACAGGCACACATGCACACAGGCACACATGCACACATGCACGCATGCCACACAGGTGCACATGCACACAGGCACACATGCACACACGCACACATGCACACAGGTGCACATGCACACATGCACAGATGCACACATTCACACAGGCACACTCCTCAGTACAGCAGATACAAACACAGACACACCTGCAATCCAACACATTCACAATACTGTTTGAGGGTGGGTGACAGTATCACAAGGAAAAACATCACTGCACACGTGTCAGCATGCAGATTATGTGCTGCACAGGAACATGCAGTGCAAGTGTAGACAGCCCTTGTTAATAACAGTATACGTGTACTTGATGGTTGTGTGCAGTTGTTCAGTGATTGTCTCCACCCTGGGACACAATGTGTACAAGGACATAACAATGTTGTGCAAGTGTTACAAGCTGTGGGTGCATATATTTGCACACACAACACATGACGGTGCTACACAATAACTGCTATGTGTACTTTTGTGGTCAGTGGAACTGGATGTGGTGTAGTAACGTGAGCCATGATCAACATGCTTCTTGTGGTCAGTCAACAATAATAATGTGTGCCAGACAGGCAGCTAGCATGCTGTACCTGAAGTGCAGTAACATGACTACATCCACAATTGCACAGCCACTTGTTACATGGGTGTGTAAGGTGGCCAATAGTGAGCATTGCCTAACACAAATGTATTATTTGTTCAAGACTGTTGCACAAATACATAGTAGGCCTCTACCCCTCAGGTATATTATGTGTGCTGCATAGAGGATAAGTGGGATACTGAAGGGTGTCCATACAGCAGGTGTCATAATTGGACATGTGTAGCAGGCTGAGGTGTAGTGTCTATGCCAAACATGTGTGTGTTGAGTACATGTGTATCAGGTATGCCTATACAATGTCCAGTACTGTGTTGCCACACATGTGTGTCATGCTCTGTGTATTGCATGTGAGTGAGGCAGCTACTGAGAATAATGGGATATGCATAGTCTCACAGCAAACATGCACAGCATGCATTATGCGTAGGTGTTACATGTGCACACACTCCACCTCCATATGACATGAACATGTAATTAGCAATAGTATTGTTTTTACACACTCACCAGCATGGATTGGCTGCCTTGCTGTCACTCCAGAAGGACCTGCAAAAATATGACAGAGATTGCCAGTGGCCACAACTGTGCCATTGATACTGTGAGTATGATAAAGTACAGTAGTACAACAGGTGGCTTTTACAGGTGTGCAGATTATGCTCAGAATATCAAACTTGCAGAAGAATAGGCAGGTTAACAGCTACATACACAGCTACACACACAGTACATATCTCAAACACACATAAACTACCAGTACAGAGAACAGTCAACATGTTACCTGCACACTCCATTTCAACATGCTGGGTGGCTCCAGCCTCCATGATGACACATGTTTGTGGATGTTGTTGGACTACTGAACAAAACTTAGGGCCAGATTCATGAAACCTGTTGTTGTTGGCCTGGAGCCACAACACTTAGGAGGTGCTCCTCCACACTGGTGTGGGGGGTGGATAGGTACCCCACCACCTGTGGCAAGCTGTTATCTGTGGATATTAGACACATGCTGCTGGACATGTCTAATTAAATCACTGCAGTGATGGCGTACCTGCTCATATGTCTGGTTATGCATGCCTATGTCATTTACTCAACGGACAAGATCTTGCCACAGTGCAGCCCTCTCATGCTGGTTCTGGCTGGTCCTGGAAAACAGCACAGAGAAATTCTGCACCAGGCTCTGGTGGATCTCCTGATCCTCTGCTGCTGTATAAGGTGAGTTACGCTGATGCACCATCACCCTGGAAGGAAAAGAAAAATATGTGAGCAAGTCATGTGGCACACTTAATATTCTAATGTACTGATATCACTTAACTGTCATATATAGCATCTGTCTGTCTATCAGGGGATACACATGTTCGATACCACATATCAGTGCTCAGCCCACAACTGTCTGACAGTGCCTGCCACACTCCATACAACAAACTAGTATACACCAGCACTCAGCATACTGTTTGGGATACAATGCACAACCTCACACTGGGGGTATGTATCAAGCTAATGGATGACGAATATTGTCATCCCATGCAATAAACGCAATGCACATTTAACAGTTTAAATGGTAATCCACCCTAGTCTTTGATGCCATACCCCTACCTGACATATGTGCACAGTGGTTAATATAGCCAGCATACTGCTGTCACAGAGTATACATGCTGCCAGGTACACACACATACCCTGTAATACACATGTGATTGCGGCCATGGTACAGGCATCATTACACACACATTACACATACATACAACACACAAATGTATGACGACACAGATGAGCATTAACTGTGTACCTTATAGTACTGTGTGCTCCTACTTACAGATACCTATGCATGAGGTATGTAATCTGTGCAGACTACAGGAAACACACCAGACAGTGTTACCAGGGAATGTGAACATACACCATACTGTAGTGTTTAGGCCTACAACTTCAGGTAGTACAACAGTTTATATGTGAGCTGGATTCAACAGCAGTACCACTTACTGAGCATACATGTATTGCTTCTGCCTACGATGGGACACCACAGTCGTACACATGGAACTACAGCAGAACATATGCCAATCTACTATGTTTGCATCCCAATAACTGACACATCTTTCTCTGGCCTCACACCTATGACACAAACTACCATGACAGACACAAACTCACGCTAAGGTATCACACCTTTGCAGACCTTGCACACAGTCAGTGTCACACTCATTCAACCTCACATAGCTGGTATTGCACTGAGTACATGTGTGTGTGCATTGTGTCCTATGCTATTGGCCCTGGGCCTAGGGCAGCCTAGCCATATGCTACCCTGCCCTTTGGGACACATGTAATGTGATTTTACTTGCTCCTGTGAAACGGTTACACAGAGGTGACTCACAGGGCATATTACATATCTCCATAACATTCATCAGGGGTATGTATGACATCTACTAATAAGGAGCCTTGTTTGTTAATGCTGGGTGGTTTAGTCCAGGGTATGGCATATTTGTGTATGGAAACCTGTACCTCCAGCATGTGCTAATTAGTGCGGTGATAAGGATTAGGGCCCTAGGTCATGTAGGCTGGATGGATTGTGAGGTGTTGCCATGGTGGTTGGCCGACTGGTATGGGTGTGACATAACTTTGTATGTCCAGCAGTGGTAACCTCTGTGTAGGAAGTATGCAAGTCACTCTAGCTGTGGTTTTGTGAGTCGGTCTGCATAGGGAATGTGTTTGAGGGCATTATCAGTCTTTGTTAGGTATGTCTGTCGCCTTTCCACTTGCTGTAGTTCCCATGGGAGGTGCATACTGCATAGGACATTGTGAGGTGTAGAGGGACACACTGACTTACATTTCCCTAGCTGACACATCTTTTGTGATGACACGTACCATGTACATGGATTACAAGACTAGTGTGTCACTGTGGATATCAAAGGGGAGGCTATTTTACACCTGTGTCCCATGTTCCCTTCTGACACCTCCAGTGGTAGGCAGGCAACCACCTATGTGGTAGTTAGTGAGTAACATGTTTTGGAATGGGGTATGGTACTGCAGTATCAACACTGGTGTTCTGTCCATGCCTTGGTCACCATGCACCTGTTGCAGTACATCTGCCCCCATGTCCCCCCCTCTCTCATTCCCTCTCTCTCTCTCTATATATATATATATATATATATATATATATATATGTAAATATATATACATATCTACATATATGTATATATATATATACACACACACTGATCTATATAACTATATATATGCATATCAATAGACATTCATATCTATGTGTATATATGTATGTATCTACATATATATCTATATATGTATGTATCTATTATATCTATATGTATATACATATTCTATCTATCTGGCTTACTTGATTTTTATTTTGGTCTCTCTCTCTCTCTCTCTCTCTCTCTGTCTCTCTCTCTCTCTCTCTCTCTCTCTCTCATTGCTGCAATGATATTATTGCATGTGTGGACTGGCAGTACAGGCTGCTTTTGTAGGTATCTGCACATGTGCATGTGATGGCCTCTGCACCAATTGGTGGCCAGCATTTAGTAATTGCATACAGCCTGCTGTGTGGTAATTGCAGTTCTCACTGTGATTTCAGGACACTGCTATAAAAGGATAGGTTAGGTAGGCGTAGGCCTTTCAGTTTTGCAAGGTGGGGACCATGCTGGTTTGCTGTGGACACTGTTGTGTCAGTCAGAAGGTTGGTATATCTCTCATATCTGAGGCTGTGTTGTAGCCACTGAAATGCATGTTGTACTGAAACCTGACTGTTGCTTCTTCCAGTGCACTCTTCTCAGTGTGTACGTTAACTCACACCTGCTAATGCTAACACTGTTTACATGGGTGTATGTACTTTGCTGTGGGATTTGTGGATTAACTGGCATACAACAGTAGTTCTTGCAATGTGTTGCTATGGCTTTCCTATTTTCCCTTTGCATTCACTCCTTGAATGCCTGATATTTGTCTATACTGGAATGTGTTGCTATGGCTTTCCTATTTTCCATTTACGTTCACTCCTTGTAATGCATGATATATTTCTTTCAGCATTCAGTTCTTATATGTTTGCTGTGGCTTGGTGGTATTTCATGCAGTCTGGTGAGTCCAAGGTCTGGGATTTGACACTTACAAAGGTATTTTATTTTGCTGCTGAGCAGTACTGGGACCTTGTCATACAGAGTGAATAAGGCACTTTTAAACAGTTGTAAGCGGGAAGCCTGAAGTCAGTAGGGTCACCAGCTAGGGATGTGCAGGCTGGGTGTAGGGAAGGTCCATAGCTGCAAATTTCTTTAACTGCAATAGCTGTACATATGTTTGACATTTGCTGTGACATTTGAAACCTTCCACCCCTGAGAGAGGGGTGAGGACAACTAAGTATATTGTACTAACAATTATGAATATCAGGCACATGCAGTGCTTGTGAACTGCTATACTGTCATTAGTACGTTAGATGGCTACATCCTTTGATATTTCTGTGTTGTACCCCTACATAAAGGCATGTTTGTGGAAGTAATTCTACAGCTATTCACAAAGTGTGTAACAGCAGACAGGCTGATATGCCTGTGTGTTTCTGACACTTCCAGGCCTCAGATACTCTCAGGTATATATTTGACCAGCCTCAGGGAAAGGTACACATCAGTGGGATACACCTATGATATATTTAAGATATTCTGCAGTTGTGACTGTGGGGTATTTTGAGCATATGTATTACTACACCATTTCTGACATGCAAGTAGTGTCTACTGTAACGTATTGACAGTTACCATTATGTGGGATTCCCCACCTTTCTGCCTACTGTGAGTACATTTCACAGGGAGTCAGTGGGGCACAGGTAACTTTGCAAATCAGGGACATCCCTGTAAATCAGTCACAGTTGGGAGGTCTGGCCTCTTACTTATTCAAATATGGCAGTGTTTAATCTGCTCTGATACTGTGTGGGATTTGTAAGGTGCTACTGTAACATTATTACCTACTAGCATGGCTGTTTCCCTTATCACACTAATGTAATGCAATTCCACAAGAATTGCAGGTAAAGATACACAGAACAAGCTTTGTGTAATGGCCTTCCTATTTTCCCTTTACATTAACTCATTGTATTTCATGATATATTTCTTTCAGCACCAAGTTCTTGTATATCTGCTGTGGCTGAGTGGTAATTCATGCAGTCTAGTGTTTCCAAGGTCCTGGGTTTGAGAGTGACAGGGGTATTTTATTTTGCTGATGAGCAGACTACAGGCCTTGTCATACAGAGTGACTAAGGCACTTTTAAGCAGTTGTAAGCGGGTTTGCATGAGTTTGCGCGATGCTTAGCTACGCTTATCTACACTCAGCTATGCGCACACAAGCGCACACCCGCTGACTACTGCTTAAAAGTGCTTACTCCCGCTAACACCAGCACTATTTTCTTTTAAAGAAAAGAAAATGGGGAAATAGGAAAGTGGTGAAAAAGGGGGCACAAAGAGGGTAGGATAGTAGGAAAACAAGCTCAGGATGTGCAGGAAGGATGTAGGGAAGGCCCATAGCTGCCCAATTCTTTACCAGCAACAGCTGTGCGTATGTTAGAAATTTAGAGTGACATTTGACACCTTCCACCCCTGAGAGAGGGGTGAGGACAACAAAATATGTTGTACAGCCAATTGTAATTTTCAGTTTACATGTCCAGCAGACATGTATGCGAAATGGGCAGATATGTATGGGGCATAATTTTTTTATGGGAACAGAGTGCCCTTTTTTATTTTTTTTTCAGGTGAGAGTGGAATGTGAGGTACAGGACGAAGGTATATTTAGGGAGGTAGGTTGGGGAGGTTAACAGACAAGACAAACAAGACGCATACAGGGGCGGTGTATGACACATGTGGGGGGTAAACACAATTGATGGGGACGGATGTTTGGATATCGCAAGCCCATGAGCCCACAGATGGCAACAGTGGAACTGAGATCCCCACCCATGGGCAGTTACCACTGCACCTTCACAGCCCAGGGTGGGGCTGTGCTGGGGGCTGGATAGGATGGGCAGGCACACCCATGAGTGGAACCACTCTCGCCTCAAGCTGGCATAGGGGATCAGTCACAGAATGCCTGATCTCACTACACACCACAGACCGGACCCTATGAAGGGTGAGTGGAGGCTCTCCTCCGGTCATGCTTGCAGAGGGGGGACGAGCTCCATCCCCTGCAGCGCTTCCACCCAAAGGTGGCACAGGGCCACCAGAGGAGGAGGTCCCGGCCTTGGCACTGGTGCCAGGTGCATCGCCAACTGAGGTGGGAGAGGTGGGTCCGCTGGAACCCGTCTTCCCTGGTGTCCTATGTTTAGCAGTATTTTATGATATTTTGGGTTAGTAACAAACAACACCATTCAAAATTAGTTGTAACAGCATGCATCAGTATTCCCATTAACCAAACACACATGAATTCTGAACATTGAGCAGCAAGCATAACACATGCATATTTAGAACAACAGTGGACATTCCAACAGCATGCAGGGTTGATTGGTGGCAACAAGCCATCAGGTTTGGATATGTGAACAGAGCACATGCATCAATGTACATGCAGATATGTATAAACCAACAGGACAAATGTCCATGGGAATTAATTGTGAATACACATACCCAATTTGGTGTGGAATGGCATAATTTGTGAATATAGGGTAGGGTGGAGAAATATTACATTAACAACTTAAACTACCTATACATATAATGTACATTCCTAGTAGATGCAGATATATTTCCCCTACATGTATTAGTACAGTTTCCTGTATGTAACCTTAGGAATGTTGGTGATGGGGGATGTTACTGCTACATTAATATACATTCCATTTTTATTCATATATGTTCATATCTGGCTGTGTTCAGGTAAAGCATCCTGCTACATTTGATTTATATGGGTCTAGACAACTGTGGATGTTCAGCATTTCATACAACCATACTATCTCCATAATGCAAGGGTACAGCAACATATCCAAATTGTGAGACGGACACAGTCCAGGTTCTGTACTTTATTAAATACATTTCACTCTTTCGTTGTGGCTGTCTCATTCATTTCATTATGTAGTGAATGCAGTATACCTTTATTCCAGACTTATTACAGCTTTCTTGGTAGTTTCAAACTCTCTTTCTCACACTCTCTCACTTATTTTATATTTACATTTCAGGATAGTACTTAATTCTAGGATTTACTAACATTTATTACTGGGTTACAACAATCCTTTCCAGTTGACTCACATATTTCATATGGCAGAATTTACAAGGATGTATTCTACAGTTATCTATCCTTTGTTGATTGATTACAACACTCATTTTTAGGATGAAGCAGTTATCTGATATTACAATACAGGTGGAAACTCTATTTGAGACTTGTTTAATCTTTATTACTGGATTGCAATACTCTTTTCCAGGCTGCATCACTTATCTAATCTTACAATACTAGCAGAATCTTTCTTCTAGGCTTATTTCACCTTTTTTACTGGGTTACAACACTGAACTCTTTTACAAGCTGTCTGACTTATATTCTATAATAATACCAGCAGAATAATTACTAACCTGCCTGGTGGCGCAACCTTGCCAGCCTATCAGCATAGGCTTGCCGATTCGCGGAACGAACACCTGCAGCTGTAATATAAATGAAGGAATATTGTAACATACCTATCCATACTATAGGCTAGGATAGCATTTCTTACATACTTCATTACATGGATACTTAGTCAGTAGTGGGGCATTGGGCATTTGGCGGGCCTCCTGGATCCATCGGTTCAGTTGGTCCTCCTTTCATCGCTTCAGGTTGGCATGGTGGTGACGGACCTGTTCACCAGTCCTTGGAATGCCTGTGGCACTGGTGAGATCATGCGCCAACCGGTTCCATGCCTCTGCCTTATACGCTCCCCATTGAACCTGGCCCTGCATGAGTTGCGCTTCATGATCATGGACTAGGAGCCAAACCATATATTTTGACTCCTCAACACCCCACTTTTGTGCTCTAAAGCGATTTCCCTCTCCTGCACCTGCCATCCTGACTGCAAATGGGTACCACAATCAGTTATGGTGTGTATTCCCGCCTATGGGGCTTATATATGCTGGTTTTCCTGCACTTATCTGTGATTGGCCATTTTTTATATTTCTCTGCTTACAGCAAACCTGCTTTGTTATGGTTATATTTTCATTCATTCCTATATGTATGGTAATACTACATTTCTCAGTGCATCTGTCATGGCTTAGTGGTTCAGTACTTTGACTATGGTGCACAGTATCCCGGGTTCGATCCCTGCCATTGCGTTTTTATTTTACTACCGTCTAGACAAGCTAGTAGGTGTGTCTGTGTAAAGGTGACTTTGCTACAGCTTGCCCAATGTCCCTCGACGGTAAGCTGGTTGGCACGCTGCGCAACTCCACGCAAACGGCTTACGCTGAGTAACGCGTTATTTAGCCATAAGCACTCATATTAAGCTTGTTAAAGCGCCGCTCAGCTACGGGCACTCATATTAAGCTTGTTAAAGTGCTGCTCAGCTACGGGCACTCATATTAAGCTTGTTAAAGTGCTGCTCAGCTACGGGCACTCATATTAAGCTTGTTAAAGCACCCCTCAGCTACGGGCACTCATATTACGCTTGTTAAAGCCCTGCTCAGCTACGGGCACTCATATTAAACTTGTTAAAGTGCTGCTATGCTATGGGCAATTATGATCCTTTTTATATATCCATCATATAGGTTTTGTTCAAAAATACATGGACCATTTCATTACATTTTACTTAAATTAAATGTATATATAACGGGGAATTGTTTCATACTTATTTAAAGAAAATGGAGGGGGATGTTGTGGGGCTCGAACCGTGACTACCTATTCTTTGGGCGATGTCTCTACCGCTATGCTATTGCTACTTTGCTTAATTTGCATATGTAGATCTTATATGCTTTTCATTGTCATATCTGCTAACTGTGGTTGAGCGAAGGGCATACCCATGCAAATGAGCGCAAATGCAAGTAAACATTTTGGAAATTATAAATAAAAAAGGAAACTGCTATTTTTACATTTTACATATTTTCAGTAGGGTTTATTTAGTCTGTGGGGATGTGGGGTGCTGTGTTCCTTGACATTTCAGCGGACTCGCTCGTGGGTGTTTACTTTCAGGACTCTGACTCTTCTGGGGGCGTGTCCCTTTGCTGTACTCGGCAGTTGGACATGCCCCCTACTTTCCTACACAGACCATGTTAGACTTGGGTATGATTCAGCATGCCCTCATGAATATGCATGGCATGCTGACGTCATACCGTTCAACTGCAGCCTCCGAGTAAGACATATTAAGTCTTACACGGAGGTTTCGTGAATCTGGCCCTAAGTTTTGTTCAGTAGTCCAATGATTAACTTGTTAGTCATATACCTTGTGTCGATTCTTAAGCAATGATTTTATACCACGTCTAATTTATTATAATTATTTAAACTGCAGATGTTTGAAAATTGTATATTGTTCTTAAAATATTTTGTATCGATTTTGGAACTTTTCTCTCCAAGCCTGTGCTGAAAATTGGCTTTTACCCAGTTGGACTTGTAAAAAAATAAATAAATGAAAATCAGTGCCAAACTTTCAATTTTTTTCAGTTTTAAACAGCAGTGTATTGCCTGTAGTCAAAATCTAAGAAACTACAATATATATATATATATATATATATATATATATATATATTTCTTTATGCAGACATTCTTTAGGGATGCATTTAGGTGTGGTCTTTAAAAAAAAAAAAAGAAAACTAAAAGGCTCACATAGTGTAAACATTCAAACTCAGTTTCCGAACAAACTAATTTGAAGTTTAATAGACATAAACAAAAAGGAAAAAATGGTTAAGCACTTTCATCCATAAAAATCAGTAGGACTTCATCAGAACCATATTCTATACATTTGAACCAGTTTAAATAGCTTGTTAAATAAATCATGTAATGTAAAATATCCAATGGTAGTCAAACAAATCAATTAAACATTTATCAATACTATCTACACAGTGTAATAAAATACATATATAAAAATATACGTAAAAAATACAATCAAGGGGTTGATTTGTTAAAAGGATGTGTAACATTTAAAAATGGCTTAAATGTGTTTAAAAATGCATCATAATCTGGCAACTCTGTATCTGAGTATAGTAACACTAAAAACATGTTTCTTTAAACCATGATTATTAGGTGCATTCAATCTAAACTAAAATGTCGCTCAGTTTTACCAGTGTAATAATGGGAACATCCTTCATTCAGTGCTATATAAACCATTCCTTTGGAAGCACAGTTCCCATGTGCTAAGGTGGTGAAAGATACTGTTAGGAGCAACTGGAATATTCTGAAAGTGAACAAGGACATTTTTAACATTTTAGGGGATACACCTAGATTTGTTTTTAAGACAGGTAAAAATTTTAAACATTTATAGAACACCCCAAAATCCATCCCACAGGTACCTGCATTAAGAGCACTAGAAAATATGGTAGTGTAGACAATGTTCACATGTTCTAGATAAAGAATTTATACACTTAGAAGGGTTTTCTTACAACAATCAATTAGCACAATGTTTTAATGTTATGCTAGAACATGCAAGGAAATTTCACCTATTCTCCCAGCTCCCCAGAGGAGAGAGCAAGAACAATGCAAGAATTTTATATTGTAGCAGGGACAGTAAGGGTCATGAAAACGGGTTCCTATTAGATTGTCAAAACTCTGTTTACGCAAATACGAAATCATCAACACATACTGCACAAAATACATAATTGTCGAACGTGCAAAACCACGAAGTTCAAGATGTCGAAGTGTTTTGGTTGGCACGTCTGCGGTATAGCTCCATAAGGTAAGTGTGCGATAGTTACGGACCTTTGGGTTAGGGTGCGGGTTAAGGTAGGTGCATAGATAGGTAATGTGTGTAAGATTTAGTGTAGTGTTATAAGTAGGATTTTGTTAAATGTATTTATGTGTATTAATTATTTTGTTTGGGTATATCTCCATAGGGGAAGTGTGTGGTAGTTACGGACAGGGTTAGGGAGGGGTTAAGAATAGTGCATAGATAGTTGTGTATGTTGGGTTTAGTGTAGGGTTAGAAGTTGAGTTTTGGTGCTTTACTTTAAAGTTAGGAGTAGGGTTTGGTTAGTGTATGTATGTGGTTTATTTATTTTGTTTGCGTAGGTAGTATGTAGTGGGTGGTGGGGTTGGCCGACTATGAACATTCAATATTTAAAATTTCTCGGTTTAGTGCATTCGGTATTTTCGCGTTTCGAGTAATATGTGTTGCTGTTTTGGTATTCGATGTATTGAATTTTCGTTGATTTAATATAGACCCCAGGAAAACATATATCTGGACTACACGCAGGGACAGCATCTCCAGTAAATATAGACAAGAATTCTTAGGGAGAACTCCAGCAGGCAAACATTGGAGTGCACAATATGCCCTCACCCTGGCTACGAAGCAAATTGTAACACACACACTCACTAGCTAAGGAATACACATAACAACCTAATAAATTCAAACATCAAAACTGATGCCATCCAATAGTCACAAACTTCACTTCCCCATATATTAGCTGTGCACTGATAGAATCAGCTAGAGACAGCCCCAAAGGTCATGACTTGTATGTACCTGCAGTAATATTAAGGTAAATGTGGAACCTGCAGTATATGAACAGATGTGTATGAAGATAAAGGTAACTGATATACCTTCATACTTATATGACTGGCATATGCAAGATACAGCTATGCATTGTACACAGTAACCTAAATCAAACTGGTCACTTACCCACTGTACACAAACCAGTCAAACAGAACAGTTATATCAACAGTTTAACAAATAGAGCAATAGTCAGGAATCCAGTGTTCAGATGTTCATAGGTAGGTACTAGGCTATCAGCCCTGGGTCCTATATAAGCCTAGCCAAAAATGTTCCCTGGCTTTTGCCCATCAGGAAAATTATTTACCTGTGCCCCTGTCAAGCAGTGCTGCAGAAGTGATCCCCGGGTGAATTTTCTATTTTCCATCCAGTCATCAACACTGATCCCCAGGGTGAATTTTCTATTTCCCATCCAGTCGTCAAGATTTTTCTTAAAGGGGCCAATGAGGAGCTTTGACATGAATGGGTAGTTTGTTCCAGAGTATTGGAAACCTCTGGGACAGGATTCTATCCCTGCAGTATGTTCTGTTTATTGTGGTGACAAGGTTTAGGTCCATGTAGCATGTGGTATGGAGAGATGGGATTTCTTTAAGTGTAGCATGTTCAACAGCTCTGGGTTTAACATAGCTTTGTATGTTAGGCAGAGATCGCCTCGTGTAGGTGATATGTGACGGAGTATAGCTGGAGTTTTTTGAGACAGTCTGTGTATGGCATCTGTTTGAGGCCAGTAATCCACTTAGTGAGGTATTTCTGTGGCCTTTCTTTATTGTTGTAGGTGTCTTATGAGATACATGCCAAAAGGGGCATTGTACTCTATAATGGGTCTGATGAGGGATGAGTAGAGCGGAATAATGACCTCCTTTTTTCTAGAGGAGAAGCCTTTTGTGATGAGGTGTGCTATGTACAAGGATTTCCTGACTACTGTGGTGATGTGGTTATCAAAGGAAAGACTACTGTCCACCTGTGTCCCGAGGTCTCATCACACTTTCGGTGTTTAGTGAGCTACTGCCTATGTGGTAGTTCATGGGTACTGAGTTTTTCACAAATGGAATGACAATGCACTTCTTGGCATTGAGCTTGAGGCCATGACTTTGACACCAATCATCTGTCTCTGTGGAGGACCTTTTGTAGAATGTCTACATCATTAGGTGATTCTATTATGGCTCCCGCTTTGCAATCACTAATTCAACAGTGTTTTTCAGTCAGCAATCCGGGGACCAGCTCTGTTGTGGCAGACATTTCCTGATGGTCTGTGAAATGGAAGACTTATTTTTTAATTAAAAAAAGTATTTTTTTTTTTAAGAGCCTTCTTCTTTAGGAAGAATGCCCTTTTCATATGGTCGCACATCACCTGTTGCGTCTGTGTGACCAGTTGTTTACATCTTCGTCTTCCGCACAAAACAATAAACTTTCCTCACAACAAGGTACAGCTGAGAGGTGTGTGAGTGTGTGTGTGTGTGTGTGTGTGTGTGTGTGTGTGCATGATGCACGTACGTGCGTGCAGAAGAGAGAGGTAGGGATGTGTGTGTGTGTGAGTGAGTGTACGCAAGAGGGAGGTAGGAAGGTGTGTGTGTGTGTGTGTGTGTGTGTGTGTGTGTGTGTGTGTGTGTGTGTGTAAGTGGGAGGTAGGTAGGTGCATACCCCTCAGCTGCTCCTGATTTTAAGAGACATTGCTGATTTTGACTGAAATTTTAGCTCTGTCCCTCTTAATCTCACCTAAAGGTGGTGATTTTTGGAGAAAAGGTGCTGAATTACACTTATTAAATATGACAATAATTACAATTACAAACTTCTTTTACTTTAGAAAAATTGCTATTCTGTATTTTGTCAATGTCTCAAGTTATTAATACTAATATATGAATAGTGTCCCTGATTATTTCTGGATTTGTCCCTGATTCTGTTGGGATTTGTCCCTCTTTGACTGAGAGGTATGGGTAGGTATGTGTGAGTGTGTGTGTGTGTGTGTGTGTGTGTGTGTGTGTGTGTGTGTGTGTGTGTGTGTGTGTGTGTGTGTGGTGTGGTGTGTGTAAGTGGTAGATAGATAGGAAGCCTACCTCTCAACTGTCCAGATTTTTGCAGAATGTCCAGATTTTTCCCGATATGTTTGGTCTGTTCCTCATAAAAGGAATGGAATTTCAGACTTCATATCCTGTCAATGCTTTATCAGCATTTATTTATTTATTTATTGAGATTTGTTAACCGGGTTTCTCCAACTGGGCTTGTGGCCCATTTTCAGTGGAGATCCGAGAAGAAAAGCTCCAGTAATTCATTTTAAAACAAGTACAATTTTAAACAATATACATTTCTCACTTAGTATACTCGGTTTTTATGGTCACACTGTACATCCATATCTTTCTCAATTGCTGAGATTACTAAGTTGGCATACAACTCTCAAACAGTGATTGTTTTAATTGGTTCCTAATAAATAATGTTTTTTTTTATTTCTGCCTTAGCTGTTCCTAAAATAAATCTCCTATTTTTACTGGTCCCCAGGTGTTAAAAGGTTGAAAACCACTGACTTACAATTCTAACTGAAAAAAATCATTCCAAAATGAGCATGTACAAAAAAATCCCAAATTTTCTTATGTAACACATATGAATAAAATCAGCAGTGTGAAAAAGACTCACTTAGCTATCCACTCTGTGCATCAGATATGTATGCAACCCTACGTCAAAACAAAATGTACAAAGGCATGACACAGTCATCATCATTTGCACAGGGAGGAGGGGAAGGAGACCAAGGCTGACAACAAAGTAGTGAGTGTGTGCGAAAAAGAAATATAGAACATTCGGTAAAGTGGAAAATATCTTAGGGCCAGTAATAGGAGATGTATAGCAATCAAGATTGTCAGTGTTGAAGTGACACCCTGACCCCATATGCAAAAAATGGGAAAAAGGAGTTGAGGATGGATGGATGGATTGAGGTTTCCTTATCCTGCTTGCGTTTGAGTTGGAATGGACACTTTTTGTGAAGTGCGTGTGTGTGTGTGTGTGTGTGTGTGTGTGTGTGTGTGTGTGTGTGTGTGTGTGTGTGTGTGTGTGTGTGTGTGTGTGTGTGTGTGTGTGTGTGTGTGTGTGTGTGTGTGTGTGTGTGTGTGTGTGTGTGTGTGTGTGCGTGTGTGTGTCTGCATGAACACAATCATTCTGTGCTAGCACTATGTCCTGGCATGTTGGACAGGTATGAGCTGTGCATGCTAGAGTTTTCATTTTAGTGTCATCACTCCCGACCATGCCAACTGCCTCTATCAGGAATTGCTCTGCCAATTCCACATCCCCAGTTTGAAGTGGGGCTGCTACCTGAACATGAGTGAGGTCCGCTGGTTAAGCACTCTTCAAGACTATGTCCAGAACCAGGACCCCGTGGCCTACCACAGTGGGTGTAGACACCCCTATCACTGACAAAGCAGTGGAAGGAGTGCCACTACTGGAAAGGGATCTGGCACAACCACATTGGTTAACAACAGAGGATGTTACCACCCACCCTTTAGCAGACATTCCATCACAGTCACTGCGCGAACCAGTGTGTCACTCATCCTATCCAAAGAATCACCCATATGGTTGAGGCAGTCAGGCACATCCAAATGCACCACTTTTAGGACTTGCACCATCTCTTGCAAGGCCCTGCTGGAACATGCTTATGCCCCCATAACAGCCCTATAGATTTGTATGGTGGCACATAATGACACAGCAGCATCAGAAGGAGAGTGGACATTAGGCCTCCTTTGAGCACATCTAGCAACCCTCAGCTGTGGTACCATGTCCTCACAATGTCTACATGCATACTCAACCACCTCGGCAACTGGAGTAACCACACTACCTCAGTCTACAGTGTCACCCTCAATCTATCCTATATCTGAGGGCTCAGTGGAATGGGTATGCACAGGCATACTGACTGTGTCCAAAATATGGCCATGGAATGTGTGAGCTACAACCTCAGTATCAGACTAAACATCTGCATACCCCCAACTGTGCCTCTATATCACCACCATCAACCTCAGAGCCTACCAATACTCTATCAGGTGGTACAAGTTGTACACTGCCACTTTCAGAATCACCTTTAACAATCAGCAAAAGCAAGAATGATGTAAATAAGGACTAGAAGAGATCCAAACTGTCCTCTAAACACTCATGTTAAACAACTTTAGATGATAAAGGAATACAATAATTACCCTCCCCCAGAATGATTGTGTTTACCCTGTGCAGGTGGTCTTTCAGATGGTAATTATGATGTCCCTGGAAAAAGAGGAATGCAGTGGAAAGAAGGCTAATAAGCATCACAATGCAAATGACACAAGGATAAAAGAATAATGCTCTGCCTATCTTCCCCTTAAGTAATATTTCAGAATCAGACTGACCATATCCACCTCAACACAATCTTTGTTGGACTGTGTCTCTTCTAAGGCACACATCTGTATGTCTCTCTCTCTCTCTCTATATATATATATATATATATACCCCACTCAGGTATCATCGAAAAACTCATCAGCTTGAATGTAAACCCATACATCACAAGATGGGTTGCAAACTGGCTAAGTGACAGAACCCACAGGGTCAGAGTTGCTGGAGCCATGTCAGACTCAAAGTCTGTCACAAGTGGTGTCCCACAGGGCTCAGTCCTGGGTCCACTCTTGTTCCGCATCTACTTTTCTGAAGTACAAGCAAACACAGGAGGGTTATGGCTGACAAAGTTTGCAGATGACTGCAAACTGGGCGCCATAGTCGAAAACACATCTGACACAGATATCCTTCAGAAGGGCCTCACAGAAATGGATAACTGGTGCCAGAGCCATGGCCTAAAGTTAAACGCCAAGAAATGCATAGTCATACCCTTTGGGAAAAACAAGGTTACCCCTAGCTACCATATAGGTGGCAATCCACTGAGCACAGAAGAAGTCATCAGGGATCTGGGGACCCAGGTTGACAGTGGCCTTTCGTTTGACACTCATGTTGCTAAAGTAGTTAGGAAAACCTTCTACATTGCCCACCTGATCATGAAGGGATTCACATCTAGATCAAGGGAGGTCATCGTCCCCCTGTACTCATCACTCATTAGACCTATGATTGAGTACAATGCCTCATTCAGAATGTATCTGACCCGACACCTGCAGCAGCTGGAAAGGCCCCAAAAGTTCCTCACCAAAAGGATAAAGGGTCTCAAAAATATGTCTTATGCTGCCCGACTGAAAGAACTCCAGCTCTATTCAGTTTCATACCGCTTGCTCAGAGGTGACCTGTGCCTGACATATAAGGCCATGTCAAACCCAGATTTGATGAATATGCTTCACCTCAAAAAATCTAGATCCCTCAGAACCACAAGGGCAGGAGACTTAAACCTTGACACGGTTATTAATAGAACGTGCTGGAGGGACGGATTCATCACCCAGAGACTCCCTATGCTGTGGAACAAAATCCCGGTACATGTGAGGCAGAGCACCTCGCTGGCCTTGTTCAAGAGGAATCTTGACCAATGGATGGGAGATCACAGATATACCCCAGGGATTACTTCAGTGTCACTGCTTGACAGAGGCACAACAAAATAATAGGCATAGTTTTATTCAAACTAAAGGGGTGGCGAAAGCCACATAACTATGGGCTAGGCTTATAAATGCCCTTGGGCAGATAGCCTAGTATGAACCTATGAATCTATTAACCTATATATATATATACAGTATAGACATATATATACAGGATAGACATATATATAATATATACGTACATATACATACATACATATAATTTCTGCAAGATCCTTGTGTGACATGCTTGGCCTGTCATCTGCATCAGCACCGACATCAAGGAGTCTGTTTGTACCCTCTGCTGAGCTGCCTGGATCTCTGACATTGGGCAGGAACTCTTCAGTTTCAGTCAGTGGTGGTTCAGTAGCAGTGCCACCCCTTGTAGCCCTCTGTTCATGTGCAAACCCAACTGCATTCTTGCTGATCACTGTAATCATATCAGTGGCACAGTGCTACACCTGATTATATTTTCTGGCACGGTCACCCACTGTTTTTATCTCCATGACTACCCACAGTCATATACTTTTTCTGACAGTCATATTACCTCTGCTTCTGTCACACAGGAAGGATCCAAATACACCTCAAGACTGGTTAAGCAGTACAACTCTCTTGAGCTACACCCCAACTTTGATCAGGTACAACACTGTTGCCCAGCACATCTGATGCATGACCTCACAGCAGCCCCCACTGCTGTCCCTGCACTACCTACCCCTTTGGGTAGTTGTGCCCTGAAGGATAGGCATGTGGCTCACATCGGGATCAGTGGCAGAGGTGGTGACTTTATCACCTGAGAAAAATTGCCATGGATGGTGTGTAGGATTCTGCATTCCACTGTGGGTGTACACCTATGCAGGACGGAGTGCCTGCTCTCCATACTGGTTCAGAATACCTGTAAGAGATGCAAATGTTGGACACTACAGCCAATGGTGCAGTGAAGTAACAGTGATAACAGTCCACTGGGTGAGGACTAGATAGTCACTGTCAACCAGCTTGGCATGCATTGGACTTCAACTTCCCACCCTCTCCACAACCATGGAGTTCACCCATCTCTTTTGTCCTTTACCATTTCTGTCTCTTGTCTTGTTTGTCTTATCTGTCTGCAATTGCTTCCTCATCTATCCAATTTAAATAACACTGGCATTCCTCCATCTCTTCCCCAATATTCCTCTCTCCAAAAAAAAAAAAAAAAAAAAAAAATGGGCACCTGTCCTGCAAAAAAAAAAAAATTTGTCCCATACATAGCTCTGCATTTTGCACACATGTCTTAATGACACACTCAGTTCAATCCATTGGCTATACAACATGATTGTGTCATGGTCACCCTTATCTCTGGTGGTGACAGAACAAATTCAGCTAATATTTTGCGTATATGATCATGTTTTATTGTTGAAGAAATGAATACTTATGGTTTTTGCTACATCCTTCCTGCACATTCCTACCATCCTTTCACTTTATTTTACCACTTGCTTGCTCCCCACTTCACCACTTTCCTGTCTTACCCATTTCTTTTCTTTAAAGCATTATTGTGCGATGGTGCGCATTGCACATCAATGTCAAGCAGTGGTGAACTGTAGCAATATGAGTGGATGTATTTAAAGTATCATATACACTTGTAAAATTAAACTTAGACCCATATTCAAACCCAGTAACTTCTACCTCCAACAACAATGCATTAACACGTGCTGCCATAGAGGCAGTTAGGTAGCAGATGTATTTTATGCAATCAATAGTAACTGACACAGTTTAACAAGGATTTTCATTTGTACGTCTGAATGCTTGCTCCCCATATCCCTGATGTCTTATTTTCCACACCAATTTTGTATGGAGGATCATTGCATGATCCCCAGTAAGGTTTTATAAAGCATTATTGCACGATACCCCTTTAGTAGCCAAATCATTAGTGCATGACGGTGCGCAATGGTGCACATCGCGCATCATCAATAAGCAATGCTAATACACAAGTAGCTCAATGCACTAGCTACAGCAGTATTTGGAATCAGTACCAGCTAGGAATGTATCACTGTATTAAGTGAATTAGTAACTGCAGCCAGAGAGTCAGTTAAGTAGTAGGTGTATGCAACAACAGTTAAGTCTGCCATTTGCTATTCAGTGTTTAAAATACTTATGCTACACAACTGAGTCTATAGCACCATCTGTTAATGCATTGATCAATTCATTTTTGGGGACAGATGGTACTGGGTTGAATCCAGGTGTATGTAACAGCTTCAAATACTTTTACATGTAAATCCAGTTTCTGAAGTGTGATACTTGGTATGGATTCTCTAAAATATGGCTAGATGGTACTGGTTTCCAATGCACCTCTATATAACACTTATAACTGCTTTTTGTCGTAGCTGTCCATTAGTGGGTGATGTGCACCATCATGCAATTATGCTTTAAAGAAGTGGGAGTGATAGGAATGCAGTGAAATGGGGAGCAAGCAGTGGGAAGAATAAGGTGAAAGGAGGGCAGGAATGGACAAGAGGGATCTAGGACAGAGCCGTAGCTATCCATTTTTCTACAGATAAGGCTGAAGCTTTTGCAGTGCCCACACTATGGCTAGACATTCCCTTTGTACAGTTGCATAACATTCCTCATTGGGTTGGAGCCTACGACTGAGATAAACCACTGGGTGCTCTTCTCCCTTTGAGGAAACCTGGCTAAGTACAGCCCCCATCCCATGGTTTGAAGCATCTACCTGCACAACAAATGCTTTTCTGTAATCTGGACTGGCTAATGCAGGGGGTCCTCCCAAAGCTCCTTTAAGCTTCTGGAATGCCTGCTCACATGCTGGGGTACACACTACCTTATCTGGCATGTTTTTCCTTATCACGTCTGCAAGGGGAGCCACTATAGTACTATAATCGGGGAAAAACTTTCTGTAGTACTATGCTGTCCATAAGAATGCCCTCACCTGTTTTTTGGTAACAGAGGCAGGCCATGCCTGAATAGCTTTCACTTTGGGAGGTTTTGGACTGATCTTGTGCTCTGCATCACCAAACAGTGCATTTCTCAATAAACTAAGTGAAACAAGTGTGCTACAAAAGGGAATTGGAAAATGGGCTCTCTGCATTGTAAACTGAGAAGCAGGCCGCAAACTGTGTAGTTTTTAAAAGTAGGACCTAGGAACAGAGTATTGGGCATATAAAAAGAAACCAAAAAAGCATGCTTGTAACTCATACCTGCACACACTGCCTCTAGGCATCTGCTTTACTGGTTTAGCCTGGTTTCATCCCTTCACCACCCCCTCTCTCAGGTAAACAGAGGTTACATAATCACCTACCTGCCCAGCCATTTTCAAATTAACCAGTGTACCAGATCCCAGTCAGTTGAGGTATGTTCACATACGTATGTATTTAATTCTTGTTTCTTTACCTGAGCTCAATGTACTAACTGTTTACTGCATTTACTCGCAAACTTGAAACATTATTGAATTAAGGCATGTTTATTGGTACCAGCTGCTACAAATTATTCGCAAACTGCTGCTGATATTGTGTCCATTTATTGTTGTTTGCATTGACTTAGTGGTCTGTCCTGGGTAGTGTAGCATTGATAAGGGACAAAAATAATGAACAAGTAGCGTAACATTGATAAGGGACAGAAATAATGAATATTAACTGATCACTTAAGGCAGATATATAGGAAAGAGTGCTGCTGTTTGCTAATACTAAAAGGTGCACATGGACTTGTTTGATAATCATGTATACCGAATGTTTGAATGCATTACCTCTGTTCTTGGTATAGTACTAATAATCATATCCTCTCTCTAGGTGTTCCTACCTAACCTCCCCCTGAAAGACTTGTAAAAGCATATAGGGTAATTCTGGGAATAACAACAAATAATGGAAGACTTTCCCCCACCATGGAACTTGTTTTAATAAGGTCAATATCCACTAAAATACCTTGCCACCTGTAAACATAACAAACTGGGTCCAAAAAAGCACTGGTGAATGTCCCCATAATTCCCGCTAGTAATCAGTTTATGCTGATAAGCATTAGGTTGGAAGGGTTAGACTTTCCTGTAGCCTTCTTTTTTCCCCAATTAAGGTAAAAACAGTGTGATTTCTACTATTCAATTAGACGAGCGTAGTGTGCTCTGCACCTCCAAACAGTGCATTTCTCAATAAACTAAATGAAATACGTGTGCTACAAAAGGGAATTGGAAAATGGGCTCTCTGCATTGTAAATTGAGAAGCAGGCAGGGGACTGTGTAGTTTTTAACAGTAGGGACTAGGAACATAGTATTGAGCATATTACAAGAAGCAAAAGAGCGTGCTTGTAACTCATACCTGCACATGCTGCCTCTAGGCATCTGCTTCACTGGTTTTGCCCCGCTTCGCTCGCTCCGCGCCCCACCTTGCCCCCATATCTCACCTGCCTCCAGTAGTACTACATTTATAGTACCACTGGCATACCCCCTTAATTAGCTAACCAACTACACATGCTCCTAGAACCCAGCAAACTCCTAGCACAATAATACACCGTCTATCCACCCCACTATCCATATTAACCCACCCATAACTATTCTATTCTCTGTAATCTTTTATCCACCACATACACTCAATAAAGACCCTACCCTAGTAATTTACTATGACTACAGCTAAAACAATAATGCTGCTACCCTTAGTACCCCTGCTATTCATTCCTTATCACCTAAGCTCCTATGAATATGTACAGCATCTTGAAATCCAATACCCAAACTCTCAGACACCAACCCAGCATTTTAATAAGTTTATCCACCACATAACCACCCCGTCTCCTAATTTCTCATCCTCCGCCCCAATTACCATCAGCCGACTAAATACCACTACATTAGCTTAAAAACCAAAAGCTACGAAAAAATTATAAACAAAATTTTAAGACTCATAAATAACTTAAAAATAAGGATGGAGACATCCACCCCAACCCTGGCCCATCCACAACAGTAGACCCAAGCACACCATCTAACAACCCAATATATACTACCCAGATTGATAGGCTTCCAAACTAATTTCTGGTCTGTCATCTCAACATCAGAAGCCTAAACAACAAGATCCATAGCCTACATGGACTCTTAGCTGTTCACTCCCCTGGTATCCTCTGCCTCACAGATACCTGGCTAAAACCAATAACCAACAGTAAAGAAATAACCCCCTCCCACCACAGTACAACATCCTTAGACTGGACCGGATCTCCAGGAAAGGTGGCAGGGTAGCTGTACATACTATACAAGTCTACCCTAACAATAACAATTGAAACCCAATAGCCACCCCTGTTTGGCAATGCAGAAATTCTCATCACCAAACTAATAATAAACAAAAATAAATGCAGATGCATTGTCGGCATTTATATTCCACCTGGCAAGAATGATAATATTCTAGAAAATATCTTACATTGGCTAGCTTCTAACTATCCCAGGAAACCATTGTCTTGGGGGACTTTAGCATTGATTGGAACACCTATTCCTCTGAAACTCCCTCCACCCATTTAAATCTCCACGGGATTACTCAGATCACTGCCACCCACACCAGATTTAGCAAAAATAGAGTCAAATATAGTATCCTTGATTGGATACTTATTAACAGCCACCCCCAAAAGTACAGGTCAGGTACATTATCAGATGATCTAAGTGACCCACTGCCTTACCTATATTATTAGGCTTAAAGCCGACATTCCCAACCAGCCCACCTACAAAACAATAAGAAACATCAGGAACTTTAATAGTGTGATTTACCTTGACAACTTCCAAAATGAACTCAGAGCATGTAATTGGAATGTGTTGAAATGACTCCCATTGCAAGAAGCAGTTGAGTACTTCAGTACCAGATTTCTGGCTATCCTTAACCACCATGCTCCTACCCTTACCATCTGTGTAAAAGTCACAGTTGCACTGTGGCTATCTGAAGAAACAAAAAAACAAAATTAAACTAAGAAACAACACCTGGGCCAGGTGGCATGTTACCAAAGCCCCTATGGGCCAAGTAAGATACCGACAGCTAAGGAATCAGACCAAAAAATCTGTCATTTTAGACAAAAAAATCACTACACCCTCCTACAACAAAAATATCAGTTAAAACCTCAAAAGTTCTGGGTGGTATTAACAATCTTCTCCACCCAGGCCATTCTGGCACTTCTACCCCATCAGGTGCCCTTGATAAATCCCCTGTAAAAATTGCAAACAGCTTCAACTCCTTCTTTACTGAAACTATCCAGTCTCTAGATACCCATCTCACTCCATCAGACACAAACACCAGCTCTGGCACATGTAGACCTGATCCACCCAGCACCCAACCCACCTTTACCTTTCAAACCGTACCTACCAACTTTACTCAAAAAGCTAAAACCTACTACACTAGCTGCCGACCACCTCCAAGCTGAATATCTTCAAAAAGCAGCTGATGCCATAGCACTTCCCATTTCTATTTTGGTCAACAGATCCATCTCAGAAGGATCCATCCCAGCAATATGGAAAATATCATGTTATACCTCTCCATAAAGGAGGAAGTTCCACAGAATTATCTAACTTTAGACCTATAGCCATTCTTTCTCCACTAGCTAAAATCATGGAAAGATGCATACACAAACAAATCATGCACTTTCTTATTCAAAACGGAAACCTCGCCGACTCTCAGCATGGCTTTAGTCCATTCCACAGTACCACCATGTCTCTTCTATCTTTCTCTAATGTCATCAATCATCATCAGAACAACAACAAACTATCTTCAACACTCTTCCTAGAGCTCTCAAAAGCATTCAATATGGTCAACCATCAGCTATTGCTCAATACCCTACAAACCATCGGTTTAGACCAACACGTAATACAATGGTCCCTACCTAAATGGTAGACAGCAGGCTGTCTTATGGCAGATCAAGCTGTCATCCCAACCTCCTCTAAATCCAGGTGTCCCACAAAGGTCCATACAATGGCCCCTTCTTTTCTCTATCTTTATCAATGATCTGCACACCACCATCCCAGGAGTCACCTGCATCCAATATGCAGATGACTCAACGCTAATATGCTCCTCCTTCACAACTTCTAACCCTCACCCAGACTACTTTCAGCATGGTAGAAACATGGCTACCTAATTGCCACCTGCTTCTAAATCCTAACAAAACCAAGCTACTACTTTTCTCCCCTAACAGTAGAATTTCTCCTCCTTCCTTCAACATCAAATCTAGCAATGACATCATTATCTCCCCTGATGACCATACAAAAATTCTAGGCATAATAATAGACAACCTTAAATTTGATAAACATGTAAATCACACTATTAAGTCCATCAACAAAAAAACTTGTCTCCCTGTACAGAACCAAACCTTTCTTCACCCCCCTAGCTAGGTTAGCTATTGCAAAATGACACCTCCTCTGTACCCTTATGTATGCCTCCTCTTCCTTTACCAACCTATCCAAAAACGATCTCAACAAATTATCAGGATGTTACAATCATATAGCGAGATTTGCTACTGGCATGGCTTTTAGGACCCACCATTGCCAGAACCTCAAAGCACTGGGATGGCTTGAGTATCCTACCCTTCTACAGTTCAACCAACTTATAGTAGCACATAAAATACTCCATCAACCTGATAACAACACTGCCTTCAAAAATATTCTCACCCCTCAAAGGCCATTACATGACACCAGGCCATTACGCTCAGCTGATAAACTATCGATACTGACCCAAAAATCCAACAACTCTGCAGGCGATGCTTTATGAGCCAACTCAACTGGTAAAATCTGGAATCTACTTGCTACTACCATTACCAAGGAAACCTCATTACCCCTATTTAAAAGAGAACTCAAAAAATACCTCACATCTCATTGGCTGTGCTCTTGTTCTAAACCTGACTAACAACTTCACTAATACATGTCTTGCTGCCCAACCTGCTGTTTAGCCAAGTATCTATGCCTCACAGCATTTGAATGTCTAAGCATTGTGAATTATGAAATCTGATTGTATTCTTTGTTCACATTTTCTGATACATCTCTTCCAATCAGATGTAAGTCTGCACATTGTGTATATTGATATCTGCCATTATTCTTTGTCTATATTTATTCTAAACATGTCTGCCTGAGTTTATCACTAAGTGATGTATATACTGTCTCTTTTTTTGGCATGTGGAACTTTTTTCCCCGGGCCTTCGCTGAAAATGGACATATATCCAGTTGGACTATCCCAGTCAACAAATGTAAAATAAAATAAATAAATAAATCTTTCCACTTCCCACTCTATGTCCCAACTTGGAGACCTCAGCCTTACCTACCTGACATTTTCTGGGCTTAATTGTCAACCCTGCCCTCCAGAGTCTGCCTAGCACCCCCCTGACATGCTGAAGGTGCTCTTGCCAGGAATGACTGTAAATGGCAATGTCATCTAGGTACGCAAGGGCAAAATCTCCTGCCCCCTGCTAGGATATGATCAACCAGCCTCTGGAGAGTAGCTGTTGCATTTTTCATCCCAAAGGGCATCTTCGTGAACTCATACAAATCAAAAGGAGTCACAAAAGCTGACCTCTCTCTAGCACTGGAAGTCAAGGGCACCTGCAAGTATCCCTTGTTAAGATCAATGGTGGTAAGATTCTTAGCCCCCCACCTGCTCTAGGGCTTCATCTGTCCTAGGCATGGGGTAAGCATCTGACTCTGTGTGACTATTTAATTTCCTGTAGTCCACACAGAACCTGGTGCTGCCTTCCTTCTTTGGTACCAGTACAACTGGGGAGACCCAGAGACTGCTGGACTCCTGAATTGCCCCTAGGTTCAACATTTCCTGTATCTCCTCCATCAGATTCTGTTTGACTCTCTCAAGTACCCTATAAGGAGCCTGCTTAATAGGCCTTTGCGGTCCTGTATCCACCTGGTGCTGCACCAGGTGGGTGCACACTGGTTTCCCAGTGAACATGTCACCAAACTCCTGTAACACTGCTCTGATTTCTTGAACCTGGGTAGGGGGTAACTGTTGGGATATTCCTACCCCTTCCACTGAGGTGTCAGTCTGAGTCTTACTGAGGAGATCGGTCACCAGACCACCCTCAGATGCCTCCTGCCATCCACTGCAAATACTCAGCACAAACACCTCCATATCATGGTAAAGTTTTATCTTGTTAACATGGTATAATTTGTGCCCCTGCCTAGCAGTTCTACCATGTAGTTAACATCACTGACCTTCCTTACCACCTTGTAGTGTCCTTATAGTGTGTATGACAGAAATGAGAACCATTACCTGCTGCTCTACAACATACTCTCTAGCTCAAGCATTCCTGTCATATCTGACCTTTTTCCTGCTGCTGGACTTCTGTCAGGTTCTCCTGTGCCAAGCCCATGAGTTCCCTGAGCCTTGTCGTGAGATTTAGGACAAATGTAACAAAATACTCCTTGTAGGATTTATACTCACCCTCCCACTCATCTTGAATCATATCTAGAGGCCCCCTCACCCTATGCCCAAACAGCAACTCAAAGGGTGAAAAACCTGTTGATTCCTGTGGAATATCTCTGTAAGCAAACAACAGATGGGGCAAATATTTGTCCCACTCCCTCTTAAACTGGTCTGCAAATGGCTGTAGCATTGTCTTGAGTGTAGAGTTTAACCTCTCAACAAGACCATTAGTCTGGGGATAGTAGGGGATGGTCTTTAGGTGCTTCACCCCACAATACATCCACAGACAAGCCCGCAGGTCTGACATGAAATTGACACCTTTGCCAGTCAGTATTTTTTTTGGAAAACCTACCATGCTAAAAATTTCTAACAAAGCAATTGCCACCTTTTCTGCCTCAATGGAGGACAGAGCCACCGCCTCAGGGTATCTGGTGGCATAATGTACTAGTATGAGGATATACTTTTTCTCTGTGGAACTTGGGGTACTCAGAGGCATCACAATATCCATCACTACCCTCTGAAATGGCTCCTCAAACACAGGCATAGACATCAAAGGAGCTTTCACCTTGTCTCCTGCCTTGCTACCTTTTGGCACTGCTCACAAGTCCTGCAGTACCCTGTTACATCTATGGAAATCCTGGGCCAATGAAAGCTCTACATAATATATCTATTGGTGCATTCTATGCCCATATGACCTGCAAAGCGAATATCAGGGGCTATGGCTAGAAGTGCCAGATGGTAAGATCTGGGCATAACCAACTGCTGTATTCTCTCACCCTCTAGCCCTCCCTCAGTGGTCCACTCTCTATAAAGTAACCCTTTTATCCCAGTATACCAATTCTCCCTTAACTTACAAATTTGGTGCCTCACTAGCTACCTCCCTCAGGCCTTGTAATGTAGGGGACTGAGAGCTGAGCCTGCATCAACTCCGTCTTAGTAACTCTTCCCAGGTCCTCTTTCACAGGAAGTATGGTATTCCCTGGCAGCGGTGTCTCACTGTCAGTGCAGGTATTACTACTCACCTCTGCCCTTGTAGTCACTCTGTCCAAGGGAACATCAGTACCCACAAGCAGCTGTGGCTCACCTTCAGTCTCACTGCTACAGGGTATATCCTTCCCTGAAGTAACCACCTCACCAGTCCTGACTGCAAGTGTGTTGTCTGTCTGGGTCTTCCCAAGGCTACCAGACCCACATGTTTGTCTCCAAGCCTGACTGTGTGTAACTGCATGCACACATGGTACTGCATTATCAAAATCATTCCCTATCAGGACATCTGCAGGGATATCTTCAAACAGACCTACTTGATGGCTTCCTTTTCCACCCTCCCATTCAATGTGAACCCTAGCCAAAGATATTTGAAATGGAGTCCCTCCTAAAGCTCTGTCTGGAGTAGACTGCCCAAGCAAGTAGTGTTCCTCTGTAACCATTGCAGGCTTCACAATGGTTAGGTCAGAGGTTGTGTCTCCCTTAGCAGTGGCCTCTTTCCCATCCAATAAGATAGGCTATAATGTGGTAGTTTTGTACCCTTGTCTCGAGACAACTTACTGTTGGCATTTTGTCATTCCTACTTACTGGCTCTCCAACCTTTTGTTCCCAGTCTTTCCTCTGTGGACATCTATAGACTACATAGCCCCATTGGTTGCATTTAAAACATTTAACCCTTGGTCCTGGACATGTACCTAGACTAGTGGCTTCCCCTGCTACTGGCAGATGCTATTGGGGCAGTCTGGGCTGCCCACCATGGGTTCCTTTAGACCCATGAACAGCATAGGGTGTCCCTTTCCTTTGCAGTGATGCCATGCTTACTAGGTATAGGTCTCCCTTCTTCTCCAACTCATCTGCAGTATTGCAGTGTCTATCAGCTAACCAGATTCTCATGTACTCAGGCAAACTGCTAAGTGCTTGTTCCCTCACCAAAAGGTTTGCCAGCCATTCAAAAGTGGTGACTTGACATCCACTCACCCACCTATGAAAATGAGTGCTTTGTTCAGGAATATATTCACACATACTTTCATCTGCCTTGCATATATGCTCACAGAACTTTTTTCTATAAGCTTCAGGTGTTAACTCATTCATTCCAATGGAGATCAGGAAGTTTATCCTGTAACTTCCAATGGGCGGAGCCTAAGCCTTTTGATAGAATCAAATTATGCCCTCACATTTTAAACAAATGTTCATATCTCTGGAACCATAGGAGTTATGAAAGAAGTATAAATGACAAACTCTTCAACGGAAGCTGTTTTTGTAGTGGTAGTAATCTTTAGATGCTAGGTCTTAAACCAAATTTTAAAAGTCACAGTAAATACAGTAACTGTTATATTTGTAATATTTTGTAAACAACTTACAATATCTCAGCAACCAGTTACACACATACTGTCAACAGCACTTTATTCATCTAGCTGAGAGCTTTCTTATGAGTCTAAATTCTGCCTGTGTTACTTTGTTGCTGAGATATTTAAAGACATGAAGATTATATCTATATAAATTAATATCATAAAAACAACAGTTAATATCTATTTACCCGCACTAGACAGAGGTCAACTATTAATGCAGTTGAGTTTGCCATTGTGTAAGCTTTAAGATGAAATATTTTAAAACTTTGTACATAGCATGGGTTAGCAATTATTAGTGCAAATATGAACAAGCAATATTTGATGCCTAGAGGCATCACTAGGCATTAACTGCAGATGCACCTGGAGACATCACTCGGATGTAATGAGTTAAAGCATTATAACAAACACATTTTGACTGTTGCAATCAGTACCAGACAGTTTAGAAATTGCAGTTACAGCTTTACCATGGAGTAAGGGGGTCTGGAATCATACCCAGAGCCCTTGGTCAACATTATACTGTTTACATACCCTCTCAAACATATGAATGAAACTATCAAAATTATCCCCCTCTGTAAACTGTGGAAGAAATTGACTGACCTTTGTTGCCTCTGGGGTTCAGTTAATTCCTTCCCCATTACCTTCATGAAGCCTGGTGATGAGTCAGAAACTCCTTTTCATGTTGCCTCTGCCTCTCATTCTCCTCAGCTTCCAGACATTTCAGTTTCTCATTTTCCTCAGTCTCTAGACATTGCAGTTTCTCATTTTCCTCAGTCTCTTGACATCTCACTCTCTTTGCTGCCTCTATTTCCAAATGCTCTCTTTAACTCCAAATGGATTTTTAGGTCTCCTGTGGAAAGGTTGAGCTGTCCATTTTCTGAGAGTTGTACATCTCCAAGGCCAGTCTGATTGTCCTCCTGGTTGCTATCCTGTTATGCAGCTGTGATTAAAGATGCAATAATTTCTGCTTTAGTTTGGTTGGCATGCACCAGTCCTTCAGCCTGGAACATCTGAACCAACTGGCTCCTTGTCAGATTGCCATACTCCTCTGCTGATATGATTGCCTGCTCTCCCTGACTAACTAAGCTAACAAAAAAAAAATAAAACAATTGTGATATAAACTCTGAATTTTATCTGCATGGCTGATTGAGAGTACAAACACCTTCAGTGACCACTGTACACAAGCTACAGGAATTCAACATCCACACCACTACAAGCCAATTAATATGTGATGTGGCTATCTCACCACTGTCAACCAATTAATATGTGACTCCCTTGCACTGGCCCAGTAATCAAGGAGCCACAATCCTCACCACTGGCAACAGTAAGGGATGTACACAATGGGAGGATTACATGTACACACACAGTAAGGTGCAATTTTCCTTAAGAGCACACTGAGATCACAGTCAGTCCTTGGCTGGTTTCTCCCTCTTTCTCCAGATCCCCATTAAGAATCCCACTGGCACAACAATAGGGTTAAGATCTCAGCTGAGTGGCCAAGCTAAGACCTCCAGCACCCTCTCTGTTCAACCAGTGCTTCATGTCCCTGCCCAAGTACCTGACACACACACACTTTGAGATTTGATTTATATACAAACACGCACACACCTGTGAAAGGCTGGCACAGGTTTACTAGCTATACCCCTTTTGCCTAGACTATAAGGTAATTGCCACTGCCGCCAGCCAGCTCTGGCACAGGTTTACTAGCTATACCCCTTTTGCCTAGACTATAAGGTAATTGCCACTGCCACCAGCCAGCCCTTTATCAGTTACTTTAAGGCCCTTTGCAAAGGATGTCCAATCTTACTGTGTAATGTTATTAAAAATCCAAATGGTAGTTTTGACCATGCACCATGCTATTTAGGAGTGGCCTGTACCCTGTCACCAAATACATATGCTAGTACTCTAAGAGCTTAAATATGTCTCACAAATACCAGCCACAAACATAGGTTTAAATATATTTAATAATAAATAATAAAAGAACAAGACAATACTCAAAAGATCAACACAGTAAATTCAGAGTTCAAAATCACAGGAAATATTTTAAAACAACATTGCAGGACAGTCTCAAGTAAATACAGAAAACATCTAAACTAATCTTTACTATTTTTGTATCTATATCTAAGAGAGATACTATGCCCTGAATCTTACTTACAGACAGCAAGTGCAGATGATTATGTTGAGTGGATGTTTCCAGGTCAAAGACAAAATACAAAATGCACAGTCTCTCTGAGAGAGTTCTCAAATTAATATCAAACATTACTGCTGGACCAACTTTGATGACATCACTCTGTCACCTGTCTTCAGTTCCCAGCCTAAACAGAAACTTAACAGAATTTTAACATCTCTGTATTAAAATGCATATCTCTCAGATGTTTTCCAGATCTGAAAGTTATAAAACAATAAAACACTTTCAAAACAATGCAGAAGTTACCCTAGTTCTAGACATCCTGTCTCCTTACTGCATTGAAACTAACTTTTATAACACCTCATAAAGCACTTAATTTTAACTTATTTTCTTGGAGTTTTGTAAGTTAATCTTCTATGCTCCAGGAGGGTATGCTGTGGTTACATTCTTGAAGCTCAGTACATAACATACACTTCTGTATAAATCATATCAATATTCACAAATGGCATATAATTATTTACAAAATTCCAGATAGCTGGGCTGGCAGTGTGACAAAGGACACAATAGTTGCGTGGACACCATGGTTGGGGTGAGGGTGGGGACATCACAAACCCATGTATAAGCTGGGTGACAGTGAGAATTGAGTCACCACCCACTGGACTGTCATCACTATCCTCTCACTGTGTCAATGGGTGCAGTGTCTGATGTCTGCGTCTCCTCATGTTATTCAGTACAGTGATGTAAAGCAGTGTCTCCATCTGGAGTAGGCTTGCACCAACTGTGTGTACACAGTCCTATGCACCATCCCTGGCAGTTCATAGCAAGTGATAAAATGACCACCTCTGCCACTGCTCCTGGATGGAACCACTGGTCTATCCTGGGGAGGCAGAACTAACTGAGGGGCCAGGTAGTGCAAGGGCAGCAGAGGGGATGCAGGTGGATCCTGTGAGACAGGCATATACCACTGTGCTTTTGAAAAAAAAAAAAAAAAAACATAAAAAAATTAAAAAAGAGAGAATATGAGGGATGGGGTGAGAAAAAAGCAAGGGAGAACATTGGCAACTTCATAAATGGCATAAAATGCATTGAAACAATTACTTCAATCTATTCTGTTACCTTTGCTTTTAAGATTACCAACTCCTAGCAAATGCCCTTTTAATGTTATCACTACCCAGCTCATAATATATGCACATTATACTATAGATTTCAGTAAGCAATCCTTGATGTGTGCATATATTGCACATATGCATGTTTCATCTATACTGATTACAGTTTACAACAGGCATTTGGCACCACTGCTTTAGAGCTCTGATTTTACATTGCAATATCAATGAAAACGTAACAGTATTGTATCTTTGGGAAGTGCATTTTTTGAACCCATAATCTCTGACTACTCTCTAATACAGAACTGTTGTTTTGGCCTACATGTTAATGCATACATACTTTTCTGTTACAGTTGAGAGATGAATGCTCAATTTGATACAGCTGTATAATAAAACAATAAATGTGTCTTTACTTTTAATGCTAAAATAACAGTACCGTTGAGATGCATACATACCACATGCTTCTTGCATCCATGCCAATCCAGCAGCATGGGTTTTCACATTCAGTTCTGGGTCTGTGATGGCTACAGAAAAAAACAGAACAGAACAGAATACCATTATGAATAACAATCCTGACCATATCCAGCTTTTATATCTTACATGTAGTCTCTGTAAGTGATACTTACATATCTGTGGGGTGCCTCCAGTCCTAAATTCCTCAATACAGCATTTGAGGGTATCTATCTTCCTCATCTGGAGGTCTCTGTAGTGATTCCTACATTGTTCATCAGCCTCTGACTTGTAATCCAAGCCACAACAGTCACTCTACAAAAGCCTGGGCCCATGTTTATTCACTAGCAGCTCAACAAACTCTCCGGACACCTGGACATCCCATCTTTGAGTACAGAATCTGAAAACCTCTTTACAAATGCCTGTTATGTCTACCACATATTAAGACCAATACAGAATGAAGTTTTCCCACCAATTGCAGGTATCACTCTTACTGAGAGTGCACACTTTTTAGTTTTGCAACCTTTGAAAATGTTGCGCATGACTTACCATTGTGCAAACACTGTAGGAGAGGATGTGCTCTGTTGGGCAATGTGTATGCATGATGGCCAACAGTCTTAACTGAATGCATCTGGTTTATATTTGTGGCTGTCTGGATCCTGTCTGAAACCTGACTGCTCCATTCCTCCAGTTTGTGCACTGCAGCACTTCATGAAAACCACATGAGAATATCCAAACATGTTTGTGCTAAAAGGTGCATCGCACAAACATTGCCCACCCCCAAAAAAGAAAAAATTAAAAAAAATAAGAATGAGTTGAAATGAGGAAATTCAATCTATGCCATACACAGTAGAAAATGTTAGTACACAGGAGATATGTCTACATAGGTCTGGATCTCAACTCTCATTCCAATGCACCATCAGTAAACAGGATGGGTGTCTTAACCATCTTTGCCACAAACAGTTTTGCATCAAAGAAATGAAGTAGTTCCTCACACAACCAAGAGCAACTGAATGTACACTGATATCAAGGCATAATCTATTTATAAATTTATTACATTTATTATATTTAATATATTTGGATGTAGTGCACTTAGTGATCACACAACCTGCTATGATTATTCCTTGCAAATATACAGCTCTGTCTTACCTTTTTGTGTTTCTTGGTCATTCAACAGTTATCTGACCAGTATTCAGATACATGTAGTGTGTAAGCAAGTCTATATCATTTACCTTAAAATATGTGAGGATATTAACTGGAAATATTATGGTGCCTCCTATATATGTAGCCAACATACTGGCCAACAGATTCAGTGCCACCTTTATCCCTCCCCCCAAAGGCCCATCACGATACCAGAAGAAAGCCTGGTACCACCATTTCTGTGGCACAGGTAAAAGCTGCATTGTACAAAGCCAAGAATACAGCATCCATGGGACCTGATAATATCCCTGGCTGTGTACTACATGAGCTACAAAATGAACTGGCAGCACAGCTGTGTGCCCTGTTCAATCACAGCCTTACCACAGGCTTTGTCCCTAATGAATGGCATACTGCTACAATCATCCCTCTCCATAAAGGGAGAGCAACTACAGACCCTGGGAACTATTGTCCCATTAGCCTGACAAGTCTGGTATGCAAAGCAATGGAGTACATCATCATGGACCTGCTTAACAAAGATATAGGCAATCTCCAAACTCTTGACCCAACACAGGTTGGCTTTGTCAAGGGGCGATCCTGCCTGCTGAACCTGGTTGACTTCATTGAGGCAGTCATCAAGGGTTTGGATGAGGGTAAGGCACTGCATACAGCCTTCCTCAACCTGACAAGCTCTTTGATACCATTTCCCACTCAGATATCATTGATAAACTCAACAAACTAGGCATCAATCCTTATATCACTAGGTGGGTTGCAAATTGGCTCAAAGACAAGACCCACAGAGTGAAACTTCTGGATTCCAAGTCAGACTGTTGACCAGTCATGAGTGGAGTCTCACAGGGCTCGGTCCTGGACCCTTCTCTGTTTGGCATCTAGTTCTCAGAAGTCCAGGCCAACATACAGGGACTCTGGCTGACCAAGTTTTCTGATGACTGCAAGCTAGGAGTCATTATCAACTCCCTATGTGATGTAGACATCCTACAAAAGGGCCTCTCTGAGACCAATGACTGGTGTCAGAAACGTGGCCTTAAGCTTAATGCCAAAAAATGCATTATCATCCCCTTTGGAAAAATCTCAGGTTCCCACAAATTACCACATTGATGGCAGCCCACTAAACACTGAAGGGGCCATAAGAGATCTGAGCACCCAGGTTGACAGCCACCTCACCTTCGACCACCACACTGCCACTGTGGTCAGAAAGTCATTCTACATGGCACATCTTATAACTAAAGGTTTCCCATCCAGGAGGAAAGAGGTCATCATCCCTCATTAGACCAGTCATCAAATATAACGCCCCATTTGGCATGTACCTGACCAGACACCTACAACAGCTGGAGAGGCCAGAAAAGTACCTCATAAAAAGGATCCTAGGCCTTAAACACATTTCTTACATGGACAGACTCAAGAAACTGCAGCTGTTCTCAGTCCCTTATTGTTTCCTTAGAGGTGATCTCTGCTTGACTTACAAAGCCATGTCCAACCCAGCCCTACTTGAAATGCTACAAATAAAGGAATCCCAGTCCCCCCACACCACACACTCCAGAGATTACAACCTCATTATTACAATCAACAGAACATGCTGGAGGGACAGGTTCATCTCCAAAAGTCTGACTCTGGAATAAGCTTCCCATTCATGGCAAGCACAGCACCTTGCTGGCCCTCTTCAAGAGAAATCACTACAAGTGGATGGGCAACAGAAAGTTTACCCCAGGGATCACTCCAGTTGCCCTACTAGATAGAGACACTGTGAAATAACATTGGGTGGCACAGTGCCAGGGCAATCCATTTGGGCTAGGCTTGTAAATGCTCCAGGGCCATTAGCCTAGTGCACATCTATGAACCTATGAATCTTTATGCAGTTGTCATAAAATGAAGGGCAGGTTGGATGGCATAAACAAGCATAGCCTTATTTTTTTTTGGTGGGGGGACAAAGGTGAGTTCTTGTTATGGCACACACAAGGATATGTTGCTCTTCTTACTTTCCTTGTTTTGCATCCTGCCTGTTTGATGTTGTGAAGGTTGTGAAGTCAGAAACTGCAATGTGTTTCATTACTTTCTAACTTATCTCTGTTATGGTTTCCCATTATAAACATATGGTGCTAAACTGAGGGCATGCAGTAATCATCAGTACTTTGGAAAGGTATGAATGTCTGAATCTTTGATGCCTGAGGCCTACTACTTGCTAATGGACACATACAAGTCAAACAATAATTATCTGCTGTCACATATTACATTAATTTGTGTACACATTTTTCACCTTCTGCTTGATTACTTTACTAACTGATGAAAAACAAGGACATGCTGTAATATTATTATACAATAAGTACATGTTCAGGACTTACCTTGTAAATGCAGTAGTTGCCACAGTGCTAGTTGAGGGCTGAGTGTGATGCAAGCAGTACACATCCAGTAAATGGGGAAGTAAATGCTCTTGCACTGCGTTGAGGCTGGCAGAGGTCACAAAGTTCCTGTATTGTGTCCCTGTCCACCATGTAGCACTCTACAATGTCCATGTTGTGTATTTTGTAATAAGTTAAATGTGGCCTGAAAACTCTTCTCAGTCTTGGCCTAGGCCTATTGGCAGCAGCAGCAGCAATGCCTGCAGTCTGTAGCACATTCAAATGGAGTTGAGCAGCAGCAACTCCTAACATTCTATCTGTGTAGACTTTCTGTGTCTGTGCTCCACTACTTTTGAAATCCACAGTAAAAACCATCATGGACTCTACAGGGTTGCTTTATAACTTGTTGAACAGCTCCTTCAGGTTGGATGATCAGCAATCTAGCTGCTTATTCTGTAATTAGCATCTCCGAAGCACATGCTGAGAGATGCAATCCATTATAATCTACTACATTATAAAAAGGCAAATGTGTAGTTAGTCAAACTAATGGTGAGGACACTTGCTACATGTTTGCAGGAATTCACAAAAGCAAATTTGTTCCAAAGATATCTTTACAGAGGAGTACTGAACTGCAGGAGGTATGCTCCCATTTTGTTACCTACATAATGCATATGTTGGAATATATTAATGAATAATCTGAAGTAAAGACTTTTACACTTTTATCTGTATGCATTATTTAGAAGTGTACTGATGGAATGGCCATGTTTGCCAAGCCATTTCAGAGATACACATGACTGACAATACATGAATATAGAAAACTGTGTGATACATATTTGCAAATGTTTCAGGGACAGGTCCTTTGAAAGCTGTTTTAGCATTCTGAACATGTTTTATTAGCAAATGGGTTCATGTGCCGGTTCTTTTGTGGGTGGGGGGAGCAAAGAAAAGTTACTGCTATGTCACAAACTAGAATGGACTGTTAATTTGGGAGGGAGCACAGCTGAATTATTGCTATGGCACACACAAGGATATGATACTCCTGCTACTCTCCTTGTTTTACATCCTGCTTGTTGTTAGCATTTTATATCTGTAGACTGTGTTATGTATTTCCATTGGGTGTTACTGACTGCCTACCTTTACTGTTTTATCTGGAAAACAGTTACTTTGTAGTTGTGTGATATTTATGTGTATTATTATTCTGTTGTCTTTCAGGACACAAACAATGTCATTGAAATGTAGACCCCTTTCAGTGAAATGGAGAACAATATCATTGCTGACAATCTCCATCAACACGGGCCATTTCTGCTGGGAAGGGGCAGGCCCAATATGCAAGAAAGGATAAGAGTATAGCAGTAGATTGTTGCCAACATCAATTATGTGGGCTGCCACAGCTGGACATATGAAAAAGTGCACCACGGGGCCACTGACATGATTACATCTGCATGGAGTCAAGCAGCTGCTGTTGCCCGAGACCAAAGACTAACTGGGGGAGTGCCTGCTGCAGATCCACTTCTCACCCCCAGTGAAGATTTCCTGGTGAATATTCTCCAACATGAGAGCTCACAGCAGAGTGGACCACAGCATGTCCTTGACATGGGCACCACTCTTTCTGAGTCCTAGGAGGAGCTTCCAGAAAGGCTTTGTTATATGACCAGTTTAATACTTTTTTACAGTAAAACAAGTGAAATAAAAGTTACTTCTGTGTCATATGTCCTTTTTTGGGGGAATTGAAGATTGCTACAGTGATAAGCTCAGTTTGGAGTTGTCAGCCACATTCTTGTTGAATGTACAGTTAATTCAGATATGGAGGGGTAGCTGTAGTACTCTCGTTTTACTGTTAAATGTGATGATGTTGCCCTTACCTCTTGCCCAACTTATTTCAGGACCTTTGGGAATCCAGCAGAGTATGCCTGCTGCAGATGGTAAGCCAGAAACATTTATGTCAGTATTGCAGATCAATTTAAAGAAATAACATAATATATCATTTTAGGCCTGTAGTGTGTATTGCTTTACTGTCTACAATAGTGGTAGCACTGTTTGATGTTTAGCATATATTGCATCATAGTAGTGCAGGTATTCATGTATGCCTGTGTTTCTTTCTTTTTATCACAGGTGATCGTGGCAATGGGAGTGTGGGCTTTGTGTCAACTGATGTCAGTGTCTCATCAGGCACTAATAATGATGGTGGTAAAACTGAGGCACAGTCGAGGATGCAGAGGATGAATCTGACACAGCAGTTGGCATCAAGCCACCCCTTTCATTTTCAATGTAAACAGCCAGTAGGCCTATGACTACCCAGTGCACTCATCCCACAGATGATGGACAGATGAAGGGTGAGGACATTGATCAAGGGAAGTGTGGCTACTGTGGTTTTAGTGCCTGTTGAGTCAGGCTGTAGCCAAAATGTGGGTGAGGTGTCACACAGGAGGTCAGATGGGTTGCTCAGAGGGGGCCTACTGTCCGTCCTCCACCTGGTACAGGTGCCTCTTCCAGTGTCACTCAGTGTATGTTTAAAGCAGTCATGGAGGCATTGGCATGTTTAGAAAGGCACTCCAGACAAATGCTTAGGGTTATAAATGTGACACAGGCTGACTTGCGTGAGGGCCTGCACCATATCGCCAATTCATTGGATCGGATAAACAATTTGGAACAAGTGGTGTCTGTCATGGACCGAGGGGTGTCTGTCATGGAACAAGCAGTGTCTGTGATAGAATGTCTGCTGGGATGGGAATGGAATCCTTATGGGTGTAGGTCAGCCACAGCATCTGCTGATAGACAATGTGGCCATGCCCGATCCTGCTCCCATAGTGGCAGTACTTCCACTGGTCCATCAGTGAGTGCGCTGTCGAAACTCAGATGAGGCAGGCCATGGGATCGTGGTCCTGGGTGTTCCTATGAAGGGAGGACATCCAGCAAACATCAGCCTTGTTCAGGTAGCAGCACTGCATCTGACCTTGGTCATGGAAGTTCCAGTGCAACTGTTGGCAGAGCCAGTTCTCAAGGTCTGGGGTGACTGCTGGCAGAGCCAGTTCTCAAGGTCTGGGGTGACAACGATGAACTGTCAACTCTACCATGCATGGCTTACACCTGTCCAACATACCAAGACATAGAGCACTGAGCTTGGATATGCTCATGCAGACTCTCACACACCACTGTCACATGGAGAACTCCTACAGACACACATACACAACAGTTACATGGTTTAGCCTGCTTGCTTCCCTTTCTTATTCACACATACACTGGCCTTTTGTGTCAGTCTAGGTTCCTGCCCCCCCCCCCCACACACACACACAGCACCCTATGCAAGTAATGATAACTATGCCATATCCCTGTTTTCTCTCTTTTGGATTCAGGGATACAAAAGATTTGTATCTGATGCACAGTGTGCATATCTGCATATTGCCTAGTATATCTGCATTTGTATTTTTGAACTGATTTTTGTACCTGTAACTTACATTTGCCTTGTCAAGTTATAAAGTGGATATCATCATGATGTCAATACTTTCTAGTGTATTCTCTTGCAAGGGTTGTGAGGTCAGGAACTGCAATGTGTCTCATTACTTTCTACCTTTCCTCTTGAATGATTTTCCAGTGCACATGTATGGTGTACATCATAAGACATGCTATCACATTTATATCTCAAGATTGTATGACAGCACTGCAGTCAAACTCATCAGAACAGTAATACAGTATAATGCTCTCTTTTGCATGAACCTCACCAGACACATGCAGCAGCTGGACAGACCACAGAGCTCTCTCAACAGGATAACACATGGTCTACTAACCATCCCATGATGTATGTGGATAGATGAAAAGACATGCCACTGTAATCTGTCTGGTACTGAATTACATCTAATGCTCTTAGTTTTGGTTTAAGCACTTGGGCTTCAGGCCCGTTGTTTTACATTAAAATGGCTTGTAGTCTACATTATTATGAGAGGAGAGGGTAGCATCTGCCTTTCTGAGCTGAGAATTGCTAGGCAAAGGCTTATTCTGCCTGTTATTCTAAGTGTCTTTGTTCTGGTTTAAGCACTTGGGCTCCAAATCAGTTATTTTACATTAGGAAGATTTGTGGTTTAGACCCTTGTGGCAGGAGAATGTAGCCTACACCCTTCTAAGCTGGGAATTGCTGGTGACGGTTTAATGTACCTGTTATTCTAGTGTGTTTGTTCTGGTTTAAGTACTTGGGTTCCAGACCAGTTATTTCATACAAGGAAAGTTTGTGGTCTACACTCTTGTGGGAGTATTCTACTGAACTGCTGCTTTATTATTTTAAGTATCTCAGCAAGAAGTACCATTATGACTCTGTCATAGTCCATGTTGGAGTGAATAACTTGAGACATACCTCACTGGACTATATGAAGAGAAACATGACTGTGCACTCAGATTATTTGTCCTAGGCAGGTATGTCCGTAGCCTAAGCAGCATTCTGCTTTCACCCAGGATGGTGCCTCAGTATAGACAAAAAATGATTGACTTCAACAATTCACTTAGCTTCTGGTGTCAATCCAGAGGGATCCAGTAACTGTCAGCCCGGGAAGACATGATCAACAGAACACACTGCTTTGCTAGAGATGGTCTTAACCTGTTGCCTCATGGATTCTGGTTACTGGCAACAGTACTTGCCTCCCCCATAGTGACTTTTTTAGGCAGTATCAAAACAATGAAATTCCTGATGTAAAAAAAAAAAATCCACTAGAGAATAACTCAAGGTTACGCTGCTTAGTGCAAGGAGTCTAACTCAGAAACTGCACTCGTTGGAACCACTTCTAACCTTGAAAGATGTTGATGTCTGTGCAGTCACAGATACATGGTTGAAGGCTGCAGAGAGCCACTGGCCATGCAAGGCTACAGTGCTTTCCTTATATTCAGATCTCAAAACGAGCATAAAAGAGCCAAAGGGGGAGGTGCATGACTCCCTAAAGCTACTCCAAGTCCAACTAACTACAAGTAAACCCCTCTTCCATATCATTATCTAGATGTCCCCACCATGAACCACGAGAACCACGCTACTCACCTGGACCTACTTGAGCCACTCACTATACAGCTATATACCTTGGTAATGATTTTTTTCAACTATCTTTCCATTGATTGGGAGTCATATATGAACACAAACACATTTGACCTAAGGTTCCTGGACTTTCTTAACTCATTACATATGAGTGATGCCTCCAGGTGCGTCTGCAGTTAACTCCTACTGACGCCTGTAGGCATCAAATATTCCTTGTTCATATTTGCATCAATAATTCCAAAACCATGCTATGTACAAGGTTTTAAAAGATTTCATCTTAAAGCCTACATAATGACAAACTCAACTGTATTAATAGTTGACCTCTGTTTAGTGCAGGTAAAAAGATATTAACTTTTGTTTTATGATATTAATTTATATACATATACTTTTCACATTTTTCTAAATATCTCAACAACCAAGTAACACAGACAGACCTACTTAGTCTCATATGAAATCTCTCATCTAGATGAATAAAATGCTGCTGACACTATGTATGTAACTTGAGTGATTCCTGAGATATTGAAAATTGTTTACAAAATATTACCAAGATGACAGATACCGTGTTTACTGTGATTTATAAAATACAGTTTAAGACCTATAACCTAAATAATACTACCACTACAAAAATAGTTTGTGCTGAAGAGTTTGCCATTTACACTTCTTTCATAACCCATATGGTTCCAGAGAAATGAACATTTGTTTGATCTGTGAAGACATAATTTGATTCTGTCAAAAGGCTTAGGCTCCACCCAATGGAAGTTACAGTGCAATCTTCCTGAGCTCCATTGGAGTGAATGAGTTAATACAAATGCTCTGGAATGGATAGTCTACACCTCCGCAAGGGTCTCAGATGTCCTAGACTTAGTACTCACTAACATAGGGGGGTCTCTGCACTACCCCCTATGTGTTGCTCTCCCTGGTAAAGTCTGATTACAATTCAGTCTTGTTCATAGGTTCATAGGTTCATACTAGGCTATCTGCCCTGGGGCAATTATAAGCCTAGCCCGAGTCTGTATGGTTTATGCCACCCCTTGATTTGAGTATACTGTGCCCTTTTTAAGGTTTAGTTTACTGTGCCTCTGTCTAATAGTGACACGGGAGTAATCCCTGGGACAAACCTACGATCCCCCATCCACCTATCGAGATTCTTCTTGAAGAGATTCAGTGAGGTGCTCTGCCTCACATGAACTGGAATTCTATTCCAGAGTGAAGGGAGCCTCTGGGTTATGGACCTGTCCCTCCAGCAAGTTCTATTTATTTCTGTGCTGAAGTCCCTCAAGCATGTGGCTCTAAGGGATTTAGATTTACTGAGGTGGAGCATATCCATTAATTCTGGATTTGACATAGCTTTGTATGTCAGGCATAGATCGCCTCGAAGTAGGCGGTATGCAACTGAGTAGAGCTGGAGTTTATTTAACCAAGCAGCATATGGCATCTGTTTGAGACCCTTGATCCTCTTGGTGAGATACTTTTGGGGTCTTTCTAATTGCTGCAGGTGTGGTAAGGTACATCCCAAAAGGGGCATTATATTCTGTGATGGGCCTGATGAGGGATGAATAAAGGGGCACGATTACCTCTCTTGATCTAAATGTGAAACCCTTCGTGATGAGGTGGGCTATGTAGAAGGTCTTTCTAACCAGTTTGGCAATGTGGTTTTCAAAGGAGAGATTGCTATCAACTTGGGTCCCCAGATCCCTAATAACTTTCTCTGTACTTAATGGGTTTCCGCCTATGTGGTAATTTGTGGGCACATTGTTTTTGCCAAAGGGTATGGCTATACATTTTTTGGCATTTAGCTTTAAACCATGGCACTGGCATCAGTTATCTGTCTCTGTGAGACCTTTTTGAAGGATGTTTGTGTCAGCTGGAGAGTCGATTATGGCGCCCAGTTCGCAGTCGTCTGTGAACTTGGTGAGACATAGTCCTCCCACGTTTGCCTGAACCTCAGAAAAGTATATACCAAACAAGAGTGGTCCCAGGACAGAACCCTGTGGGACGCCACTTGTGACTGGTTTCGAGTCTGACATGGCTCCAGCAACTCTCACTCTGTGGGTTCTGTCTTTGAGCCAGTTTGCAACCCATCTTGTGACATAGGGGTTTATATTTAAGCTGGATAGCTTATCTATGATGCTCGAGAGGGGTATTGTGTCAAATGTCTTTGCAAGGTCCAGATAGGCTGTGTGGACTACCTTCCCTTCATCTATGGCTTTGGTGACTGTTTCAAAGAACTCAACCAGGTTCAAAAGGCAGGATCTTCCCTTGACAAAGCCGAACTGGGTAAGATCTAGTGTCTGTAGGTCCCCAATGTCTTTGTTTATGAGCTCCATGATGATCCTCTCCATAGCCTTGCAGACTAAGCCAGTCAGGCTTATGGGGCGATAGTTTCCAGGGTCCGTAGAGGCTCCACCTTTGTGGAGTGGGACCACTGTTGCTGTACACAATTCTGTGAGTACATATCCTGTAGTGAGGCTGAGATTGTATAGCTGTTTTATTTGAAGGATTAGTTCCTCTTGGATTTCATGTATGACGCAACCAGGGATGCCATCTGGTCCCATAGAAGCAGTGTTTTTTTGCTTTGGAGAGGGCAGCCTTCACCTGAGCATCAGAGATGTTTGGGAGGCAGCCCTCTGCCGGGATAGATACTTGCTCTTTGGGGTGGAGAAGTTTGCACTGAACCTGTCTGCCAGGATATTGGCGATGTCTGTGGGTTCAGTGTATTTTTTGTTGTTTAGAATCAACTCAGAACAAGTCTGGGAGTTGCATCCCAGGTTCCTAACATAACTGAAAACAGCCTTATGATTGTCTTTGGCGTCCTGTGCAAGTTTTCTCTTGAAGCTGGCCTTGGAGGATTTTATGAGGGATCGTAATTTTTTGCTAGTACTGTTCAGAGATGCCTTCCCTATTAGGGATTTTGCTCTCTCATGTAGTAGCTTCCTCCTTCTGTTGTACAGTTTATTTATGGCAGGGGTCCACCAGACTGGATGCCTGCCTTTGGATGATTGGGTCTTGGTTTTGTTTGGGATAGCATGATCCATGCATTCCTGGAGATGTCCGTAGAATGCATTTATATAGGATTCTGCAGTTTGGGCCATAGTTTCCACTGGCCCTGGGGCCTTGAAGGATTCCACTTCGGTTTTGAGAAGTGAGAAGTTCACTTTTGAGAAGTTTTTCACTGTGGTTTTCTGGGCTGGGGGTGGGGTCGGGATGTGGACATCCAGTGAAATTAATTTATGGTCTGATCTTACCAATGAGGGATATACTTCTGGTGTGGAGCATAGAGTCCCCATGTTGGTAATGATCAGGTCTAGTATGTTGTCCCCTCTTGTGGGAGTGGTGACTAGTGGTTCCATAGCATTTGAGTTTATAATTTCCAGGAACCTTAGGGCTAAGATGCTGGGGCTTGAGTAGTGCTCCCAGTCAATGTTTGGGTAGTTGAAGTTGCCCAATATAATGGTGTTCGGAGAGATCTTCATGTTCTTCAATGTTTTCAGGAAAGCCAAGTGGGATTCCTGACTTTGAGAGGGTGGTCTGTAGGATGCTATAAACTGAAAAGCAGTCTTGCCCACTGTTAGTTGCATATGGATGGTCTCCGATACTTCGTGCAATGCCACTAACCTGGAGGTGTGGATATCCTTGATAAATATGGAAATTCCCCCTCCTTTTGTGGTTCGGTCCGGGTTTTGGGGCCGAAAAGCATGATATGAGGTATAGACTGGTAGTGCTGGGGTGCTCTCTGGAGCCTTGAACCAGACTTTTGTCACTGCACAGATATCGATGTTCTCCATACTGTGGAGAGCTTTGAGTGCATGCATCTCGAGGTTAAGACTTCTGGCGTTAAGCAGCATTACCCTTAGTTTCTTGTTCCTTGTGCTGTCTATGGTGGGTTTGACTTTTGAGCCTTGCCTAAAAAAGGCACTATGGGGGTGGCAAGAGCCTTTGCCAATATCACCATGTCATTAGAAGGGTAGCCAACTGGCTCACCAACAGAATGCATACCATCAAAGTTGGGGATTCCACCTCTACCAGCAGACCAGTTACCACTGGTGTACCACAAGGATCTGTGCTGGGCCCCCTACTATTTTGAATCTATTTCTCAGAAGTCCATGGGAAAATAGATGGCCTATGGCTTACCAAGTTCTTTGATGACTCTATATTGGGTGCAATCATTGAGTACCCCAACAAAGATGATATACTACAAAAAGGACTTACACAGACAAATGATTGGTGCCAAAGCTAGGGATTTAAACTAAATGCAAAAAAAGGCATTATCACCACTTTTGGCAAAGCGGAAGTCCCTGTGGATTACTATATTACCAGTATCCCCCTTAGGTAAAACTCTGTGGGGAGAAATTTGGGAACACAGGTTGTTAGTAACCTTAAGTTTGATCACCATGTGTCCACAGTAGTAAAAAGGCCTTCTATGTTGCACATCTCATACGTACGGGCATCACATCCAGAGCTAAGGATGTTATAACTCCCATGTACCCATCCCTCATCAGACCACTAATACAGTACAATGCTCCCTTCTGTACATACCTCACCAAATAGCTGCAGCAGCCAGATAGACCTCAGAGATTTCTCACCAAGAAAATTCAGGGCCTTCAATACATGATCAACATGGACAGACTGAAGGCCCTGTCACTGTACTCTGTTTCTTATAGACTGCTGAGAGATCACTTACGCCTAGCTTACAGAGTAGTCTCAGTCCCTGCCCCTAATGGAAATGCTGCACATCCACAAGTCACTTGGTCTAGGGATCTTAATCTAGCCTGAGACATTAACAGGACATGCTGGAGAGACAGATTTTCTACCAGAGATTGCCAATCCTGTGGAACAAACTCACAATTCACATAAAACAGAGCTCCTCAATGACCCTATTTAAGGATAACTTGGACAACTGGATGGGAGACATTTACCCTGGGGATGTCACTATGTCCCTCTTAAGTAAGAGCAATGAGTGCTGATCATAGTCTTGCACAGCAAATACAGACCATACCACTTAGTCAATAAGGGGACAAAGCTATAACATAACTAGGCTTATAAAGGCCCTAGGGCCAATAGCCTAGTAACCTCCAATGAACTTATGAAACTAAGGTGAATTTTGCCTGGGCTGCATGCGAGTGGCTGATCATGCCCTGGTGGGATGACTACATATGCAATAATCTGATATAGCTGATGACATCAGCATTGTCTGTTGAGCATATGGTAGTAACGGTGTCCCACATGCTGGTGTAAAATGCTGTATGTAATGTCAGGTAACAGCTCTCTCCCTCACACACACACACACACACACACACACACACACACACACACACACACACACACACACACACACACACACACACACACACACTTGATTGCAGTAAGACTAGAACTCCTATGTGTATACAGACTACAAAACACAGTACTTTATGCAAACGCCATGGCACAAGTCTGCCTTTTGCATGGCTGCAGGTCAACTTATAGTGGATGACATCAGCAGGCCATGTGTTGAGACAAGAGGTTGAGATGGCTGCATAGGATCATAGGAAGTTATTAGGCTATTGGCCCTGAGGCCCTTTTAAGCCTAGCCAAGAGTTTAGGCTTTTGTTTAGACAAGTCAGCATGCAAAGTCCCTGTCCAGCAGGGACACAGATGGAATCCCAGGGTTGTATAAGATCATAGGAAAATAGTTCTACTGGGGACTGAACCCAGGACCTTCTGCATATAAAGCAGATGAGATAACAACTACACTACAGAACATGCATGATGTGTAGGCTTGAGCAATTATCAAAATACTGGCAAGTCATGCCACTGGAAAAGTAATTGTGGGATAGCACATCTACTCTGCTCAGTAGAAATACACAAACACAGTGAGAACAGAACCTCTACCTAAGTACATAGTACTTTATGCAAGCGCCATGGCACAAGTCTGACGTTTATGTTGCTGCAGGTCACCTTATAGTGGATGATATCAGCAGTGCATTTTGGAGAGAACATGTTGGGAGGCTTGCCTGAAATGGATGTGTAGATAGGTACAAGTATCAAAATACTGTCAATGTATGGGATTGGAGTGGTGACTGCAGGATACACATTTGCTCTTCTGGGTAGATACACACACATGCACACACACACACACACACACACACACACACACACACACACACACACACACACACACACACACACACAAAATTGACTGCAATGAGAACAGAACTCCTACCTAAATACACAGACTACAGAACTCAGTACTTTACACAAGCACCACGGCACAGACCTTTATATGGCTGCAGGTGAACTTATAGTAGATGACATCAGCAGGCCATGTGGGGGACAACAGGTTGGGAGAGCTGCATAAGCTTATAGATTAATAGGTTCATATGAGGCCAGTAGCCTAACAGCACTAGGGTGTGTAGAAGCCTAGCTGTGTAAAAACACAGGTACCTTTATTGAACATAGTTGAATGTTTGAGTTTAGCAGAGCAAGGTTGTCAGTGCCACTGACTGGCCCTGTCCATGATGCAGCGCACACCATTATATATTACACTTTGTAGTATGGTTGATATATGTGTGTAAAAAATACTGAGCCCCCCCCCCCAGATTGTACTGCTTGATGGGGAGGGGGGCAACTCATCTATGTAATGTGAATATATGATATATACTTAGAATGTGCCCTTAATTTGCAATGTTTCTATATGTACTTTTATGTCATGGAAAGGAAATGGACAAAAAACACCAACAAGAAACCATCATATATACAGTTCCATAGTGCAGTGAGCAGTGGATTTGCGAGATGGTTAACAAAGTACTGCATGCAAGTTATACCTGTTTGTGTGTAGGTAAGCAGTGCACAAACATGAGCCACATTGCTAACATCTACCAAGTAGAATGTAATATTGGAAAGCAATTCCAGGTACAGGCAGTTGCGTTTGTATTTTTCACAAAAGTTAAGGCCATGCTGGTCAAGATAACAATAGTACATTTAAAGGACTATAGTACACAGTATACCCGCAGTCATGCATTTGATCATAAATGTAATAATACATAGATTACTCTGTCATTAAAAGAAATACTATATGGGGTGTGCTATATTCGAACCCAGGACCATGAGTATGACAGTCCTATACTTACACCTGTTGTCATAAGAATATTGAGGAAACAGTTGTCTATGTTGTACTTCATTTCTGTAACCTGCAATGTTACAGCAGTAAAACAAAGATTGCATACCCTGTGCTAGAATCCAATTCCATCTGAAGTCCAGGCCAGATTTTCATGATGGCTAAGGGCATTAGTTGAATTTATCCAGTTACTGTTTTTGGCTGTCTGCTCTCTAGGTGGTCCATTGCACCTTGCACAACCTAGATAACCACAACCATTCTTTGCTTCCACTGTTTGCTTTATGCAGTATATTACACAAACAGTGCAATTAAAAATCAAGAAGAATAAGAAAGAAAAACTTAGTAATGGGCACATATAAGTAAAATAAATGTCTGCTGTCACATGTTAAGGTACTTTTTGTACAAATCCACCACTGTTTACTTCATTATTACACCACATTAAGAAATACAAGGATATGTCATAATATTATTAAAGATTACATTCTAGGTTCAGTACTTATCTTGCAAATCCAGCAGTTGACACAATTTTATTTCTGGCCTAAGATTTCCTTGTCTCTACTTCCATGGTATTGAAGCTGTAATGACCCTCCACTGGATCAGTAATGAAGGAGCCTCAATCCTCACCACTGGAAATAGTGGTGGACATTCACTGGAAGGATGACAAGTACACACACAGTACTTCAAGAAGCAGCTCTATGCATCAAGTGAAATTTCCCTTAAAAGCACACAGAGACCACAGTCAGTCTGGGGCTGATTTCTCATTCCTTCTCCAGATGCCCCAAAAGACTCCCCACTGGCACAGCTATAGAGTTGAGATCTCAATTGAATGACCAAGCAAAGACCTCCATCACCATCTCTGTCAAACCAGTGCTTTGTGTCCCTGCCCAATTAGCTAACACACACACTCTTTGAGGTTTGATTTACACACACACACACACACACACACACACACACACACACACACACACACACACACACCTGGGAAAGGCTGGCGCAGGTTTTCTAGCTATGCCCCCTTCTGCCCAGACTATAAGGTAGTTATCACTGCCACCAGTCAACTCCTTATCAGGTACTTTAAGGCCCTTAACAAAGGGTGTCCAATCTTACTGTGTAATATTATTATTAACACAAATGGTAGTTTGACCAAAAGCAAGGGGTATTAGGAGTGGCCCACAAAGTATCACCAAATAAATATGCAAGTACTCTCAAAACTTAAACATCTCTAGACAGATCAGCCACAATGAAAGGCTTAAAACTATTTAATAATAAATAATAAAAGAAAAGTTATATTCACAGTGACATCATAGTTCAAAATCACAGGAAATATTTAAAACAGCATTGCAGGATAGTCTCAAATAAAGAAAGAAAAATATCTAAACTAAGCTTCATTATATTTCTGACTGAATTTAAGAGAATTATACTATAATCTAAGAAGTTATTACTAGAGGAAGGCAGATATTCTGATGAATGGTTCTTGTCTTGTCCAAGACCGAATGCAGAATGTTCTGTCTCACTAAGAGACTTTTCAAATTAGTGTCTAAAATATTACTGGAAAAGCTTGCAGAATGACATCATTTCTGGTCATCTGACTTCTAGTTCCCAGGCCAAACTCTCATTGCTAGAAGCTGGCAGCATTTAGCATCTACCTGTAAAAATATACTGACAAGGACTTTTCCTCGGATCTTTGGCAGATGCTGGAACTCATAAAACAATTGCATTCCTTCATGCTTTCAAGAGTACTAATTAATTCATCCTAAAGGCAATACAGAAAGCTTCTTAGCACATACTTTATCTCTCTTGCTGCACTGAGAACTGAAAGATACCATTTTTTATGGCCTAACCTATAAAGTAATTTAATTTCATGTATTTTTCTAAAGTTTGATGGACTGAGGTTAACCTCATGTATTCCAGTTTCCACTGTTAAAATATATACATTTAAATAGTTACAATAATGCATCCCCATTTATGTTCACTTCCAGTAGGGCACACTGTGGTTACATTTCAAGCACAGTACTCTATGAATACCTTTTCAACACATACATGTGTACAAGTAGTTTGATATACACATGACATACAGTTCTAATACATTTGTAACACAAGCATCTTGTATAAATCATTTTCATATTCACAAATGACATATAATTATTTACAACATTCCAGCTAGCTGTGCTGTCAGTGTCTCCTTTTGTCACAAAAGCAATCAGGAAAAACAGAATGTTACATGGATGCTTTATAGCTTGTTGAATAGCTCCACTGTACTAAAAATCTGCTAATGCTGTAATTAGCACCTATGGAAAACATCTGCTGCTTTACTGAATATATCAACTCCATTGGTGCTCATTAGTGGGTGATATGCACTGATGAATTGCTGTGTGCACTGACGCTGAAATAAGATAAACACAGGTGATCTTGTCATTGCTTTCTTCCGTGCCTGTGATATTGTTCAAACATGCAACTCAAAAAGTGAAGGAAAGGTTGCAGACACAGTAAAAGAACCCTGGACTTTCTATACTCTAGCCCTACACATATACATGCTGCCACAGGAATAGTTATTTGTTAAGCACTGAAAAACTGGCCATTCATTCTTCCATTTCCCAGGGTTGCTCTAAGCACCATGTTGTGCAAACAAGGACAAGAATTGAAAAATACATTTTAACTTAAAAGGGGGCAGAGATGATGCATTTTAACACAGAATAAAAAGGATGGAACAGAACTTGTGAATTGCGCACTGCCTACATGTACTTTTACAGTTCACAGACCTACTGGTACACCTCTGTAAGTGTAACCTGGCACACACCCCGATGTTGTCATTCACTGTTTTCATACATTCATCATGAACACTGTGGAGGTGCCTACACAAAGTGAACATCCCTACACAGTTACAGTTTTTTGGGATTCAGCAATTTACATCTTCACCATGCTGACAGCCCTGAATTTACATGGTTGGTAACCGTGTACACAGGGAACCTGAAGGAGAGCCCAATGTTGCACAATCAGGTAAGGGTATTAATTCGGTATATATCTGCACAGAAGAATACACATTTTGATATAAATTGACTGTATTCCATCAGATACATACTGCATATGCTTACATGACAGTATAACTAGTATGTTTCATGGAGATCACACTTTTAGTTTTGTACATTAGTTACCAGTACATTCTTTTTTTGGGGTGGGGTGCAAATGTCTGATAATGTCATAATGTGTGTGGGGTTACATGTTTCGGTGAGTTCTGTACAAATCTATAGATTTTTATTCTGTGCAGACTCCTTTTCGTGGCTGTATTTAGAAAACCTTTGAATACACGGGTAACATGAGCACAGAGTCTACACAGTTGCTTTACAATTTGTTGAATTGCTCCATCATATCCATTTGCTTCATTAGCATACAATTCAGCTACTTATGCTGTAATTTGCATGCCACAGAAGTTTTCATGTTTGCATGTGAGTGTACATCCCTATGTAGAGCTAACTGAATCTAAAACTGTTCATGCCTGTGTGTGCTTCACACTGCAATGCACACATGGTCAAAAATGACCGTGTAGGCTTTATTGAATCCCCCCATAATTTTAAGTAGTTTCAATGTTCAGAATGTTGTCTTTTCTGCACAAATAAGCACAGATATCTCACAAAAAAACTCTAGTTATAGTAGACAAATTTTGTCATTGCACTTGCCAAAACTATGAAATAAATTCTGATAGTTTTATGTCCACTACTCATTTTAATTTTATATAACAGTTGCTTTATTGTCCATGTTTTTGCCTTCTTCTGTCTATGCTATATACATCATCTAATGGTTTACTAAATTATTTTACCTAAACTGCTGAGAATTGCAACCAATAATTTTGTGCCTGACATTTCAGTAACTTTCTATTTTTCAGAAAGGAATTTCACAGATTTTGTAACATTCTTAGGTAGTAAATACTTTGTTCTATATTGCTATAATTCAAAGGTGCAAGTGTTAAATCATTTTTATCTTATTTCAGTCTCTAGAGAATCTGGTACTTCTGATTGTATAGTTCCTGTGTATTGTGTTCATGACGTCCCTTAGTGTGGAACACTCTTAGCTCTAATATTTGCAGCAGTGAGTGAATAGCAATGCCAAAATCAAGACCCACACAGGCAGCAAGCATCCCTGCAGAGCTTAAATGAATCATAAATGTTCTCTGAATATCCACTCTCCATGTTCAATTACTACCTACATGCAGTTGCATCATTCAATTCATAATAATGTGGTTTTTTTTAGGTTTAACTGCTCAGGCAATTTTGCACATAATGGACAATATGTAATGCCTTTGCATCCATTTGGAAGACTACTCAGCAAGGCTTCACTGAAAGTTATAGTTAGCAGTCAGTATGGTGTATTGCACAATCTGCTGAAATGAAGCAGTTACATTAAGTCAAAGAGTGCATCAAATTATCCCATCTTTCCTATAAGTTTTTTATATGGTGAGTATTCTGCACTTTACTTGGCACCATATTTACTACTCAGTGGACTATTTTTTTTGTTTGTTTTTGATAAACTAAATGGTATCACCTGATAATTATTACAATGGCTGAACTGTAAATACTTCTATTAAGAAAAGCATTTAACAAGGAAATAATCTAGTTTCAAAAGCAGTGCATTTAATTGCAAAACATTAATACAAACTCAAATATATTTATGTTTTCTCCTGGCAAACAAAGAAGACACAACTATTTTCAGTAGCAGCCCAAACATACCTTATGGTCAAATGTTATTATTGGTGTCCAATAATATTATATTAGAAGAAATCCACATCAAATGAGGTGCACTAAGTTACATCCATAAGGAATTCTGCTATGGATTTCATATCTGTTCAGCAGACCTGTCATATGTAATACCACTTCTCCCCAAAGTACAACTGCCCTGTGTTTTCTGATATGTGTAATAAGCACTTACTCACTGCACATCCATGACTATCTTAGTATTATATAGCCATTCAAGCAAATGACAGATAAAACAATAAATGGATGGTGCTTCAATTACAGGGGCATAGCCTAATGTTACCATTTTAATTTGTTGTTTGCTATATTTAATTGAAATAAAAAAAATGTTCATTACCTTAAAGGCTATAGTTCCTACATCTATAAAAATCACTGGCATAAAGTTTACATGTTTTTGTTAGAATGCATGTATATTTTAACTGTTTCATATAAAAGATTCTCCACCTCTCATCAAAAGAAGGTACTTGGGCAGGCTTTCAAAGACTTCAGGCAGACTGCTAGGAAGACTACTTTATGATATGACCTTAAAGTAGCCATCTACTCTAAGGAGAATCATAAGGCATTTAAACAATATTAGGAATATTAGATGTATAACACTGTACTGAGCTTCAGTCATATGGAACTATGTATTGTGAACCCAAAGACGTAGCCTACATCCTAACTGTCAAACGAAATTCCAATTTCATACATTCTACTCACTCCATGTATGCTCTGTTGAATCGCTAAACTCATATTCCCTCCCTGCCAGTTTCTATGGATCAGATCCTCGAAGCTGTATCCAAACTAGATGCAGTCGTTCCATGGGCCCACGCAATATACAAAGCTGTTTCCAAGTTAATATAAAGTATACTTTTCCAGAGATCCAATTTTAAGTGTTGTTAGCATTAGTCTCTTCACACCATATTTACTTGGCTTCTGAAGAAAGGTCATAGTTGTGCCAGTCCACAAGGGTGGCTTAACCAGAGAAAACAGCAACTATCATCCTATTAGCCTCACCATCATCATCTATAAAATCATGAAACACATATTGGAAACTTTTATTAACAATGAAGTTTGTACTGGTGATATACACGTCCCTGACCTAATCAGTTTATTTATATGAAAGGTAGCTCTTGTCTCCTTAACCTGATTCATTTATTTTTATAATATAATGAATGTCACAAACTGAAGTCATTCTGATCATACTGTTTATATGGAACCAAAATGAGCTCCATGTATACAAACTAGAGGCTAGGCAGTAATTTCATCATTTTTATATTTTATGTTTTCTCTTTTATCCTTTTGTAGATGTAAGACTTGCTGCAAAAGGCAAATAAATGTCATGCTCCTCCTTGGATGATTATATGATAGTCCATTGAACTGTACAGGAATGAAAGCACCATATAAATCAATGATGGCACTTGGAAAAAAATATGCACTGAAGCAAAAAGGCATCATACATTCAAATGATTGAGGAAGTAAAACAAATTTTTTCCTGGTTCAAATCCTTAACCAAAAACCCTTTCCCTAATGCTACCACTAAACAAGACATTTAGACACACCCCAAATACAGCAGCATATAGGCCCAACACTAGATCTAGCCCTTAAACCTGTTTCTTACTCTAACCCTAACCTGCACACACTAGCACATATTCTCCAAAATATTCACACATATATATACACACACACACACACACACACACACACACACACACACACACACACACACACACACACACACACACACCATTAAATCTATCCCCTTATCTAATACTTGCACACAAAGTCCCACTCCAGTTCCACTTATCATAATACCAATATTTTAACTTCTTGCTTTTGACATTTAATGTGTTCATAAATAAGATTTTCTGATGCATTTCACATATAAATGCAGGGGCAAACAAATTACTATTTGACACATGGTGACGGACATGCCCTAAGGGTTAGTTTCATAAGTTTATACTTGGCTAATGTCCACCAGGGTTTTTACAAGCCTAGTCATGCAACCTAACCCAGTTTTGCCTGCAAGTACCTTGGGTGCCTATATGGTGATGTATGTTAGCATGGAATTATGTGGGATTGGTATGTTAATTGTGGATTAACTTACTTACTCACAGCCTCTATCCATCAGAGACATGGGGACCAGACCTAGAGTGATTGTGTGATCTCCCATACAATTTTCAAGGTTTTGTTTGAACAGGGTCAGGGATGAACTCTGTTTCACATGGTTGGAGAGTGTATTCCTTGTTGTGGGGATCCTTTGCAATGCATATTGGTCTCTCCAGCATATTCTATTTATGTCTTAGGCAAGGTTTAGGTTTTTGTATCTAGTTTTTCTGGTGCTCTTTGTTTCATGGATGTGGAAGAGATTAAATAAAGCTGGATCTGAGGATGCCTTATATGCTAGGCATAGATCTATTCTCAGTAACCTTTAGGAGATTGAGTACAGAGATAGGGCCTTATGGTGATCTATGTATGACAGGGTATTAATACCCTGGATTATCCTGATGAGGAATCTTTAAGGTCATTCCATGTGTTGCAAGTGCCTGGGTAAGTACATCCTAAAGGGGACATTGTACTCAATGATGGATCTGATAAGAGCTGAGTGGACCTGGATGCCATACCTTTTCATATGAGTTCAGAGATGTAGAATGATTTTCTTACAATCTTGGCTACATGTTAGTTGAAGGCCAGATTACTGTGCAAATATGTTCTTATATCCCTAACAATCAGGTCAACTCTTAAGGTGTTTTATTGATGGTGTAATTAGTTTAGGTGGACAATTGCCCAAAGGGCACTATAATGTATTTCTTCCCATTGAGTTTTATTCCATGGCTTTGGCACCAGTCATTTGTTTGTTTTAGACCCTCTTGTAGGATGCCAGTGTCATGGGGGGAGCTATGCTAGTTCCTAAATTACAGTCATCTGCAAACATGGTGAGCCAGAACCTTTGACATTAACCTTTACTTCCAAGCAGTAGATGCTAAACAGAAGCATGCCCAACATGAAGCCCTGGGGTACACCACAGATGACTGGTCTACTGGTGGAGGTAGTCTCACTGATCCTGACATTTGCCATCCTATCTGTTAGACAACCAGCATTCTAGTAAGTTCTGTAGGGATTTATGCCTAGTTCTGAGAGTTTGTCAATCATACCTGAGTGGGGGTATTGTATTGTATTGAATGCATTGGCTAGGTCAAAGTAAGTGGCATGCATCGTTTTCCCCTCATCCATAGACTTGGTGACCCTCTCAAAGAAGTCTACCAGGTTGAGTAGGCAAGAACTTCTCTTATCAAAGACAAACTGGGATGGACCCAGTGTCTGTTGGTTGCCAATGTCCTTGTCAATTATTTCAATGATAATTCATTCCATGGCTTTGCATAGTAGACTTATCCAAATGATAGCTCTGTACTTTGTGGGGTTGGTTGTTGGTCCACCATTGTGAAGAGGGATGACTGTTGCGGCCTATTGACCTAGCATGTAACCTGTTAGAGGCTGTAACTGAAGAGTGCCTCAAGTGGTCCTGCTAGGTCATGTTTTAGGCTATTTAGGAGGTAACTGGGAATATTGTCAGGCCTCACTGAAGCAGTGCTTTTGGCCCTTATGGGCACTGCCAGGGCATGCTCTCTGTTGGTGGGGCATACTATAAGGGATTTCATAGGTGCTAGTTGGTTAAGTGAGGGGTAAAGTTGGAGCTAAATTTATCAACCAATAGAATTGGTATGTCACCCTGTTCAGTGAAGGTTGTGCCATTTACCACCAGTTCTGCACACTGCTGAGTGCCGCCTTTAAGCCAATTGAGGAGTTTTGATTGTCCTTGCCTTTGAGGCTATCTTGACCTTATAAGTGATGTCATTGGACTTTATTAGACATCTTAGTTTCTTGTTTACTTTTTTATTTTGTTATATATCCTGTTCAGGAAAGGATTTTACCAGTGGGGTTTGTTTTTGGTATTGCATTTGGGATTACTTCTGGAAGGCATGGCAGCCTCAGTGCAGCCCTTTTTATGTTTGCACAGGGTTTTATGAATAATTCTTCACAGGTAACTGTATTCTTGGGGTTTAAGGGGGCCATGAATTTTGACAAGCTATCAGTTTATAGGATGTAATTTGCTGTAGAATAGTTCCTAACTGTTTAGTTGGGTTTTCCAGGTTGATTTTTATTTCAAGGGAAACAGCTTTGTGGTCCAAGCTCACCAAAGTAGATGTGTCACCAAAGTGGGTGCAATGCACTCCAGTGTTGGTGAGTATTAGGTCCAGTATGCTTGATACTTTGTTGGAGTGTGCACTATCTAGTCCAAGGTGTTCATATTGATAAAGTCCAGGAAAATTGCGCCCATGAGTCAGAGGCAATATATGTGTCTGAGTCTATAGAAGAGAAGTTTAAGTCTCCCATGAATAGGATATTTGATTAGATGGGGAGCTCCTCTATTAGTCCTAGAAAATAGTTGTGAGCGTCATTGGTCATAGATGGTGACCTGTAACGTGCCTGTGCATGGGAGGGAACTTTGTCTATGGAGACTTGGACATGGATGAACTCCAGGGCATTAACCTGTTTAACCAAGCTGACGTTGAATTTGTTGCTAATCTGTATCAAAATACTTCAGCCTTTAACACCTCTCCATGTTGCTGTTATTCAAAATTTGTGGAAGACACTGTAATCTTGGACTGCCAGAGTACTTTCTGTGGATTCAAACCAAGTCTCAGTAATAGTATGGATGCCCATATTCTCCAGAGTGAGTAGAGCTTCCCTGGACTATTGCACCATCATTAGACTTGCTACTTTGTTTATCATCCAAATCAGATGGTTGTGATGGTGGTAGTGCAAGGGATATACCTGCAATGATTTGTGTAGATTTCTGCAGGGATCTGTTCTGGGGAGGGATCATACACACTTGCTGCATGTCATGTAGTTCATGGAAAATATTTATGTAGTTTTATTTCTACCATCTCAGCATATAGTTATCATTGTTCTTTGATGTGCTCTTTATCTTTCAGATACAGAAAGTGATGTAAACTATGTCATTTGCTGCATGCAGGAGCAGTTTGTGGTCAGCCACAGTTAGCTCCCAATACAAGAACTGACATGTCTATAAGAATCTTCATTCCAAAGGCAGGAAGCATTCCCTTATGACTACCTTCTCCATTTTGTCTACCCACTGCAGGTGTGGATGACAGATTTGCTCTACAGGCACCTGCAGCATGTCCCCTGCAGTGGATGTAGTTAGTTTCACAAGGTTGATGTGGTTGGAAGTGCCTCATCTGAGGAGATTTCTAGCTATTAACTGGCAATTAGCCCTCCTACATTATATTGAGTGTTCCAGATGCAGCTGGAGTAAGTGGTGAGGCTGCAAATGGGTGAGTAGAATAAACTTTTGGAGCAAATAGCAGATTCACTTGACTGTCCAGCCCTTACCATCAGGGCTTCAGGAAAAGGTATGGTACATGTCACTGCCACTGTGATCCATCACATGGAAATGAATTTCTCTAATGTCCACTAATGGCAGGAAAAGGATGACAGGGCAACTACTTGTACCTCATCCTGTCCACAGGTGTGTGCGTTTCCTTCCCATTCTGATGCCTATAGCCTGTGCATTGCCCAACTCTCTGTTTTGCAATTAGTCTATTCTTGGTTTGTCTCTGGCTCTTCAGTACCTACCCATCTAATTGTATATATGTCCAACCCTGTTTGTCTGTGTTATTTTGTATTTATCTGTCTTTCCCTTTGCACTTGTTTATCTTCCCTTCCTACTCATTGCTTTTCCTTTCACTGATTGATATTATAAAATACAAAAGCAAAAATAAATAAAAAATTAGGCTCTATCCTATAAAAAAGTTTATATCCTCCACCTCATACTTCACACTCATTTGCATTGTCCTTAAGTGTGATCCCCTCCCTACTGTTCCTCTTTTCCTACTTTTCTGCAGCAAATTTCATCCTTTCTTTTTATGAATCTATCAGGTGTCCAGATATATGGGTGCAATAACAGTGAATCTGCAAATAATATAAAGCTACTTTGCTAAATGCAGTATTTGATGCTATCCTGCCTAGGATGTGGTAAAACATGTAGCCCTGCTGATATAAACACCACCCCCCAAGTAAATATCATAAATTTAAACTCTCCCAACTATCACAAGGGACAGGACCTCAATGTTCTCCTTTAATCCCAAAAATACTGCATTAATCGGCTCCAAAAATATCCAAGGCTTCCTTCTAAATAGCATGAAGCACAACCTGTTATGCAATCTGGAATCAATATTTAACGATAGATTCCAAACAGGCTTTGTGCCTCATGAATGGCGAATGAGAACCATCAACTCTCTGTACAAAGCTGGGCCATCTATGGACCCTGGAAACTATTGACTCATAGGTCTTGCTAGTCTCATGTACAAAGCCATAGAAAGAATTATCATAGCAATGATCAATAATGACAGTTTGGTTTCGTCAAAGGCAGATCATGCCTATTCAACCTGGTGGACTTCTTTGAGAAAGTCACTAAGGCAATGGATGAGGGCAAATCTGTTCACACTGCCTACCTTGACTTTGCTAAGGTATTTGATACAATAAACCACTTCAGCATTGATGACAAACGTAGTAGGTTAGGTATAAGTGCTTATGCCATGCAGTAGATAGCCAGTTGGCTCACAGACAGGACACAGGAAGTTAGAACTGGGGAGTCCATCCTTGCAATGAGGCCAGTCACCAGTGGAGTCCTTCAGAGATTGGTTCTGGGACCACTCCATTTTGGCATCTACTTCTCTGTAGTCAAGGCAAATGTCAAAGGCCACTGTCTGACCATGTTTGCAGAAGATTGCAAATTAGGAGCAGTCATAAAACCCCCATTGTCACTATGGTTCATCAAGGACTGACACCGACAAATAACTTGTATCAGAGCCATGGACTAAAGCAAAATGTTAATAAATGCATAATAAGATCTTTTAGAAAATTGACCACCCCTGGTAACTACCATATTAAAAGCACACTCCTAAGAGTCAGCCCAGCAGTCACAGACTCGGGGATTCACCTAGAGAAGAATCAAGCCTTCAACCATCATGTGTCTATGGTTGTGAGGACATTACTGTATGTTAGGTACCTTATAACCAAGGATATGGCATCTACACCCAAGGAGGCCATTGTTCCACTGTATTTGGCACTCCTCAGACCTATCTTTGAGTACAATGCCCCCTTTGGTGTGTACATAGCCAGGCACAACTAACAACTGGAGTGTCCACAAAGTTTCCTCGACAAAGGAATACATGGAGTAAATAACATCTCTTATGCAGACTGCCTAAAAGCCCTATTCCAGAATTCTGACTGGTCATAAAGGAAATAATGCCTGACATACAAGGCAACTTTGGACCCTACTCTAATGGACCTCCTGCATATTCACAAGCAAACAGCACCAGAATTACCTGATCTAAAAACTTAAACCTTGCCTGTGATATAAATAGGACCTACTGGAGAGACAGATATATGTCCCAGAGAATACCTCCTTTTCTGAAACAGGTTCCCCATTCATGTCAAACAGAGCTCATCCCTAAATCAACTCAAGTGTAACTTGGACAATTGGATGGGAATCTGGACATTTACCCCTGGTCTGGAACCTATATCTGTAATGGACACAGGCAGCCTATAAATGATTAACTTTCCAGGCCCCTGCTTGTAAATGCTTCATCTCTCAAGTCCCTGCTTACACAACCAAGCATACCAGAACTTGTCAGAGATTTGGGATGCATGGCTAGACTAAAAAGGTCCTATGGTCTTTATCCTGTTTTACACACATATTAACCTATTAATATTGAGGTATATACATCTGAGATACCTTTTATCTCTTCTCTCAAAAAAAATTGACATAACTATATGTTATATAGTTTTCAGTCAATCTGTGAATTATTTCACTCACTTTTGAGTATACATTTTATTATGTGGCTTTATTTACCTACACCATTACATGTTGCCTATTAGGTCGATTTGCATACTTGCTGTCTAGCTTATGTATATACCTCAAAGAGCAGCTAACTGCCCTCAGCCACTACGTTTTCATTTTAGATATTTGTCTCCCTCCATTAGTGTACAAGCCTAAGATAGCAATTAATTTTAATCCAATACCTCTGTAAGTAAGCTAAGTGTAACATTAGATGAAAATCATATGCATGATACATGTATATAACATTTACTTTTAAAAACTGACATTGACTTGATATTCAGTAGACACAAGCATTACTTAGCTCACATTCTCTCCCTCAGTTAGAAGTATGCCTTAAAGAAAGTTTCAGTTGATGCATTTATTACTAACTTAATCTTCTGAGTCTTAGATAGCACTTACACCAACATACAGATCTGTGAATGGACTATTAATAGATTTAGTCAGCATGATAGTTTTAAGGAGTGGCAACACATTTTTGGGAAAACCATTTTTTTGTAGAAAAACAAATTAAAAATATAAATGCTAAAATTTCATCTATGATGACAATGATTTTACCTCTGGCCCTGTATTTAAATGTAAAATATTCAACTACTGCAGACAATTTCTTTTAGAGAATCATATCATCAGACATGCAGAAATGTGAATATTTAGGCTAATTCCAATAACTGACTGTCTGCTAATTATAGGCAATCTTTAAAGAAATCTGTTTTGTTAAATGAAGGCAAACTAAACAAAACAATGGATTCCTGGGTGCCTGGTTGCCAAGGTAATAAAGCTGAGTCCACATCATTCTAGTGAACAAACAACTCAGCGACCAAGAATGAAATGCAGATTCATGCAAGAAAACAAAGACCAAATTAATTAAGATAAGCCACAGGAGGAAAAAACACTCTTGGTGAACATGAGATACCACTGTCAAAAATACACAGTAGTGTATTTAGTATCAGGATTAGCAGAAAGGCCTGCAATGATTAAATTTGTATTCTTAAAATTTGAGCTCAGACAACCTAAGTGTTTTAAATATTGCTATGTGTTTTTCACTACAGTGTCTGAAAACATTACTACTAACTAAAGCAGGGTAACAATTATGGAAAGAGACTACATTTACTAAAACAACAATTCTTTAAAAATATAAAAAAAATAAGTAAAGTTGAATACTTTTGTCTTAAATAAATAAACACTTGTCTAAAGTTAAAATATTGCTAGCTGTTCACATGTAACTTGTAAAATAATAATGGTCACTCACAAGTCATAAATACTCATAAAATTACATCCAGTGTTAAGACATAAAACCCACAAAGACTAGTTTCCACACTTTAAGACACTCTTGATGCTACTACTACTGTTTAGGCCAGTGGGGTGATGTGCAGCTAACTTGGTCTGCCAGTGAAGCTCTTTATATTCTAATATATTACCTACATCACCAGTTCTGGCCCAGATCTCACTGTAAATGTTATAAGAACATGAAGCAGGACTTGTAATGACTCTACAGTATATTATTCTCATATTTGGAACAGTTTACATATAAATGTTCATAGATACAGTCTGACAGCTTTCCAAGTTTAATTTCTCCAAGTCTTAATGAGTTTCTAATAACATGATGGGAACAGACCTCATTATTAAAGTCAACATATGATTAAAGTTCATGAAATTAGCATTGTTTCAATCTTGATGCTAGCCAAATGTACTGTACACAACACCCACAATCTGCCCAGAACTGACTCCTTCTGTAAGTCATATGAAGTTACATGTATCAGTAGCATATCTAAATAAGACTGCAAATTCTTTTTATGAGACCCATTTCTCCTACTACTATTGGAATAGTCTTGGTATCCTTCTTCCACATTGCCCTCATTGCTACCTGAAAATCCTGGTATTTTACGACTTTGTGTCTCTGTATGTAAGACAGTGTAATCACTGGGTGTAGCAATTTCAATGATCAATGCTACTTTTGTCTTCTTTTCATTGACTACTATATCTGATTGCATTACATCTATTTTTGTGACCAGTTGGTAATGGGTAATCCCATGTGATATAAACTTAACCATTCTCTATAATGCATTGTGGCTGATATTTCCAATGCTTCTTATCTACTTCAGTATTGTAATATTTGCACAATCCACAGTGCAACAATCTAGCAACATTAGTATGCCTTTTAGTATTCAGGCCCTCTGCCATTGTGTCTCACACCCATCAACAAGATTTGCGACTGTTTCCAGTTTTGTTTTACAGAACCTGCATTTGACTGTTTCTTCCACACATTCAATGGACTTTGTAAACCAACATGTATGTAGTCTACTATCCTGGGACACTAATCTTAAACTTTGATCTTTTGGTTTAAATTCACCTCTCCTTTACCATTCATGCATCACATTCTGATCAACATGAGGGTGTTTCTGGAGTTTTCTGCACTTGCAACTATATTTATGCATTTCCCACATTTATTGCCTTTTCTCCTTGTTTTCTTTCCTTTATTTTTTGGTACATTCAGTTACTGCCTGATTTTTTTGGTTTAGTATCCATTCTCACTTGGCACAGATATGCTTCTGCTAAACTAAATAGGAAAATCATCCTAGATTTGTTCTCTTCATGCTGCAAAACTTTCACTATGTTAGGATCTGGTGAGGTCAACAGATATGTATGCAGTCCTATGACTGAAAATCTATACACATAATCAATTTCAGCTTCCATGTGGTCTTCCCCATATAGAAGGTGTCACACCCATTGAATTTCAAAACGTATACAACATCAGTTGTATTGTAGTCTTAGTGTCCCTTTGACCATAAATGTCCTGTCCCTATATTTTAAGCTCAAAATGGGATCAATTTTAATTAACTTATAGCAGAGATAATGTCTATAGCAATACATGCACTTGTTTTATAATTAACATGTCAGTACTTGATGATATCTCTGCCTATAGTATCAATCATATCATTGTTATAACCTCTATTCTATGGCAAATCAATTACTTGCTGCAATGTATCCAAACAAATATTATCATTTGAGATTAAGTCCCCTGATGGCATTGTTTAAAAAAAAAAAAAACTAGGACAAGTAGTTTGAATCAAACAGGAGTTAAGCAAGGTGAGCTTATGATAAACGTTGTCCTTGTTACCCTCAGACAGGATAACTTCAGTGTCAAGGAATGTTATTCTGCAGTTGGAAGTGTTGGTGATAAAATAATATAACTTAGCAATGCAAGAATACCTTGGAGAATAGTCAGTACTTGTCTATTTTGAGAGACATTGACCAAGATGGTTACCATACCCTGTGAGGATAACACCTAGGTATCTCCCATGAGACGTTAACCAGGTACAGCCCATTGGGAGAAGCCCCAGGCCAGAACCAATGCATGATGACATAGGGATTATATTTCACAAGTTGCCTGGGAATACCTGCAACTTCTCCAGTCCTGGTTGATGTACTCTCCCTATTTTTCAACTTTTTTTTTATATTTTCCTTCTCTGCCATCCATTGACTATCTTCCTGTTTCCTCTACTACTCTGTCCTGTGCATACTGCCTCCATCTGCAGACCTCTCTCTCTTCTTCTACTAACCTCCCAATCCCACTTCTTTCTGTACTTCTGTTCCAATAACTGTTATATCTAGAATTAACTTATCTGAGGATACCTCACCATAATTATTTTATATAATCTTCCATCACTCTTGCTATATTCCATTACTACTCCAAATATGTAATGTCTCCCTCATGCAATTGTTTTATATTTTAAAAGGCCCATTCTGTTTCAAGTTACTCAAAGTGTATGCCTCACATGAAATATCTTATGTTTTATGTGAATTGTTGCATCTTTCATTAATCCTTCATTCTTTCACTGTTTCTAATATTTTATATGATCTTAGGAGTTTTGTCTCATATATTTTTCAACTACAAACAATTTATCTGAAAACAGACCACTACAAATTGCCAAGGTTAATACCTTAAACTTGTAATGTAATCCTTTGTAATGTACACTGCTGACCTGGGTCTAAAGCACCTATAGTCTGTCCCCCATAGTAATTTGGCTTCATCTTTGTTCTAAATAAATTAGTTTACTCCCTTGCACTCTAAAACATTATTTTCTAACCTAAAAATAAGCCCTGAATATTATACCACCATTCTGGTTTCCCACCTTAAAACACTGATAATTATACACTAAACTTATAATCCAAAGCTAGCAAATACCCTACAAGAGTGTAAAACAGAGTTTAAAACACAGCTATTAAGCTAAGACTCTAAATACCTACCATACAGCTCCAGGCAGCCATAGAAAACGCTTGTAGTCAGTGTTAGCCCTGCACCACTTGGGCTCACTCTGCGCCCCTCCCTGCCCCCAATTCTCACCTTTACCTAGTACCACTAAATTTATAGTTACTTAACCACACCCCCTGTTATAAAAACCTATCAGCTTCCACCTAACATACTTTCTCCACTCCCACTCTATTACCTCTAAATTTTCCATCCTATCTTCTGCTGTTGTACCATCCAAACAATAGATCCTTATCTACCACACATCTCCGCTCATAATGCTGTACTCCTCTTTACTATGCATTTTGCTGGCCCCTTATCTACTTACCTTGTATGAAAACCAGTTTCTCACTAGATATCAGTACCCAAAAGGCCATACTATCACCCTAGCCTTTCCACCTTTCACTAATCTTACAGTACTGTGTCCAGCTCTACACCTTGCTCATCCTATCAACTTGCCAATCCCAAAAACATTAGTTCTAGATTGAAACAATATTATAAACTCAAGAATAAACTCTTGAAACACATCACACAGATTAAACTTAACCTAACACTTGGTGGTGACGTCCATCCCAACCCTGGCCCATCCACTTCAGTCAAACCTACCCCTCCACCCAATTGCAATCCAAGTTATAAACCTACAACTGATAGGCCAGCTAACTCTCTCCTGACCTGTCACCTCAACATTAGAAGTATTAACAACAAGGTACACAAACTCCATGCACTCCTAGCTGTCCACTCCCCTGAGATTCTCTGTTTATCTGAAACCTGGTTAAAATCTAGCATTACAGACAATGAAGTGCTACCATCTGGGTATAATATATACAGGCTGGATTGTGCTTCCAGGAAAGGGGGGGTGGGGTAGCTGTTCTATATAAATCTTTAGCCTGTTTTACACATCTATGAACCTATTAATATTGAGGTATATACATCTGAGATACCTTTTATCTCTTCTGTCAAAAAAAAAATTGACATAACTATATGTTATATAGTTTTCAGTCCCTGTGAATTATTTCACTCACTTTTGAGTATACATTTTATTATGTGGCTTTATTTACCTACACCATTACACGTTGCCTATTAGTTCTATTTGCATACTTACTGTCTAGCTTATGTATATACCTCAAAGAGCAGCTAACTGCCCTCAGCCACTACGTTTTCATTTTAGATATTTGTCTCCCTCCATTAGTGTGCAAGCCTAAGATAGCAATTAATTTTAATCCATTACCTTTGTAAGTAAGCTAAGAGTAACATTAGATGAAAATCATATGCATGATACATGTATATAACATTTACTTTTAAAAACTGACATTGACTTGATATTCAATAGAGACAAGCATTACTTAGCTCACATTCTCTCCCTCAGTTAGAAGTAAGCCTTAAAGAAAGTTTCAGTTGATGCATTTATTACTAACTTAATCTTCTGAGTCTTAGATAGCACTTACACCAACATACAGATCTGTGAATGGACTATTAATAGATTTAGTCAGCATGATAGTTTTAAGGAGTGGCAACACATTTTTGGGAAAACCATTTTTTGTAGAAAAACAAATTAAAAATATAAATGCTAAAATTTCATCTATGATGACAATGACTTTACCTCTGGCCCTGTATTTAAATGTAAAATATTCATCTACTGCAGACACTTTGTTTTAGAGAATCATATCATCAGACATGCAGAAATGTGAATATTTAGGCTAATTCCAATAACTGACTGTCTGCTAATTATAGGCAATCTTTAAAGAAATCTGTTTTGTTAAAGGAAGGCAAACCAAACAAAACAATGGATTCCTGGGTGCCTGGTTGCCAAGTTAATAAAGCTGAGTCCACATCATTCTGGTGAACAAACAACTCAGCGACCAAGAATGAAATGCAGATTCATGCAAGAAAACAAAGACCAAATTAAGATAAGCCACAGGAGGAAAAAAACACTCTTGGTGAACATGAGATACCACTGTCAAAAATACACAGTAGTGTATTTAGTATCAGGATTAGCAGAAAGGCCTGCAATGATTACATTTGTCTTCTTAAAATTTGAGCTGAGACAACCTAAGTGTTTTAAATATTGCTATGTGTTTTCCACTACAGTGTCTGAAAACACTTCTTCTTCTTCTTTCGGCTTTTCCCGGTTAGGGGTCGCCACAGTGGATCACCTGTCCGCTCATGATTGGCAGTGGAGTTTTATGGTGTCGAGTTGTCAGCCCAGCACCCAACCTTCCACAGAAGGCACACACTTGCACACACTCACACCTAGGGCCAATTTAGAGTGTCCAATCCACCTACAGCATGTCTTTGGGATGAAACCAGAGCACCCGGAGGAAACCCACGCAACCACAGGGAGGACATGCAGACTCCGCACAGAAGGCACCCCAGCCGATGGTCGAACGGGAGAACCTCTTGCTGTGAGGTGGCAATGCTAAATGCTGCATCACCGTGGCCTTACTACTAACTAAAGCAGGGTAACAATTATGGAAAGAGACTACATTTACTAAAACAACAATTCTTTAAAAATATAAAAAAAAATAAGTAAAGTTGAATACTTTTGTCTTAAATAAATAAACTCTTGTCTAAAGTTAAAATATTGCTAGCTGCTCACATGTAACTTGTAAAATAATAATGGTCACTCACAAGTCATAAATACTCATAAAATAACAAACACCCCTAGAAACACCCAGTGTTAAGACATAATATCCACAAAAGCAATTTTCCACACTTTAAGACACCCTTGATGCTAATACTACTGTTTAGGCCAGTGGGGTGATATGCAGCTAACTTGGTCTGCCAGTGAAGCTCTTTATATTCTAATATATTACCTTCATCACCAGTTCTGGCCCAGATCTCATTGTAAATGTTATAAGAACTTGACACAGGACTTGTAATGACTCTACAGTATATTATTCTCATATTTGGAACAGCTTACATATAAATGTTCATAGATACAGTCTGACAGCTTTCCAACTTTAATTTCTCCAAGTCTTATGAGTTTCTAATAACATGATGGGAACAGACCTCATTATTAAAGTCAACATATGATTAAAGTTCATGAAATTAGCATTGTTTCAATCTTGATGCTAGCCAAAAGCACTGTACACAACACCCACAATCTGCCCAGAACTGACTCCTTCTGTAAGTCATATGAAGTTACATGTATCAGTAGCATATCTAAATAAGACTGCAAATTCTTTTTATGAGACCCATTTCTCCTACTACTATTGGAATGGTCTGGGTATCCTTCTTCCATGTTGCCCTCATTGCTACCTGAAAATCCTGGTATTTTACGACTTTGTGTCTCTGTATGTAAGACAGTGTAATCACTGGGTGTAGCAATTTCAATGATCAATGCTACTTTTGTCTTCTTTTCATTGACTATTATATCTGATTGCATTACATCTATTTTTGTGACCAGTTGGTAATGGGTAATCCCATGTGATATAAACTTAACCATTCTCTATAATGCATTGTGGCTGATATTTCCAATGCTTCTTATCTACTTCAGTATTGTAATATTTGCACAAGCCACAGTGCAACAATCTAGCAACATTAGTATGCCTATTAGTATGCAGGCCCTCTGCCATTGTGTCTCACACCCATCAACAAGATTTGCGACTGTTTCCAGTTTTGTTTTACAGAACCTGCATTTGACTGTTTCTTCCACACATTCAATGGACTTTGTAAACCAACATGTATGTAGTCTACTATCCTGGGACACTAATCTTAATCTTTGATCTTTTGGTTTAAATTCACCTCTCCTTTACCATTCATGCATCACATCCTGATCAACATGAGGGTGTTTCTGGAGTTTTCTGCACTTGCAACTATATTTATGCATTTCCCACATTTATTGCCTTTTCTCCTTGTTTTCTTTCCTTTATTTTTTGGTACATTCAGTTACTGCCTGATTTTTTGGTTTAGTATCCATTCTCACTTGTCAGAGATATGCTTCTGCTAAACTAAACAGGAAAATCATCCTAGATTTGTTCTCTTCATGCTTCAAAACTTTTACTCTATTTAGATTTGGTGAGGTCAACAGATATGTATGCAGTCCTATGACTGAAAATCCATACACATAATCAATTTCATCTTCCATGTGGTCTTCCCCATATAGAAGGTGTCACACCCATTGAATTTCAAAATGTATACAACATCAGATGTATTGCAGTGTTAGTGTCCCTTCACTATAGATGTCCTGTCCCTATATTTTTAGCTCAAAATGGGATCAATTTTAATGAACTTATAGCAGAGATAATTTCTATAGCAATGCATGCACTTGTTTTATAATTAACATGTCAGTATTTGATGATATCTCTGCCTATAGTATCAGTCATATCATTGTCATAACCTCTATTCTATGGCAAATCAATTACTTGCGGCAATTTATCCAAACAGATATTATCATTTGAGATTAAGTCCCCTGACGGCATTGTTTAAAAAATAACTAGGAGGACAAGTAGTTTGACTCACACAGGAGTTAAGCAAGGTGAGCTTATGATAAACATTGTCCTTCTTCCCCTCAGACAAGATAACTTCAGTGTCAAGGAATGTTATTCTGCAGTTGGAAGTGTTGGTGATAAAATAATATAACTTAGGAATACAAGAAGACCTTGGAGAATAGTCAGTGCTTGTCTATTTTGAGAGACATTGACCAAGATGGTTACCATGCCCTGTGAGGATAACACCTAGGTGTCTCCCATGGAAAGTTAACCAGGTACAGCCCATTGGGAGAAGCCCCAGGGCAGAACCAATGCATGATGATGTAGGGATTATATTTCACAAGTTGCCTGGGAATACCTGCAACTTCTCCAGTCCTGGTTGATGTACTCTCCCTATTTTTCAACTATTCTTTATCTTTTCCTTCTCTGCCCTCCATTGACTATCTTCCTGTTTCCTCTACTACTCTGTCCTATGCATACTGCCTCCATCTGCAGATCTCTCTCTCTCTTCTTTTCTCAACCTCCCAATCCCCCTGTTTCTGCACTTCTGTTCCATTAACTGTTATATCTAGAATTAACTTATCTGAGGATACCTCACCATAATTATTTTATATAATCTTTTATTACTCTTGCCTTAATTCCATTACTTCTCCAAATATGTAATGTCTCTCTCATGTAATTGTTTTATCTTTTAAAAGGCCCATTCTGTTTCAAGTTACTCAAAGTGTATGCCTCACATAAAATATCTTATGTCTTATGTGAATTGTTGCATCTTTCATTAATCCTTCATTCTTTCACTGTTTCTAATATTTTATATGATTTTAGGAGTTTTGTCTCATATATTTTTCAACTACAAACAATTTATCTGAAAACAGACCACTACAAATTGCCAAGGTTAATACCTTAAACTTGTAATGTAATCCTTTGTAATGTACACTGCTGACCTGGGTCTAAAGCACCTATAGTCTGTCCCCCATAGTAATTTGGCTTCTTCTTTGTTCTAAATAAATTAGTTTACTCCCTTGCACTCTAAAACATTATTTTCTATTCTAAAAATAAACCCTGAATATTATACCACCATTCTGGTTTCCCACCTTAAAACACTGATAATTATACTCTAAACTTATAATCCAAAGCTAGCAAATACCCTACAAGAGTTTAAAACAAAGTTTAAAACACAGCTATTAAGCTAAGACTCTAAATACCTACCATACGGCTCCAGGGTGCCTTAGAAAACACTTGTAGTCAGTGTTACCCTGCTCCACTCGGGCTCACTCTGCGCCCCTCCCTGCCCCCAATTCTCACCCTTCCCAGTACCACTAAATTTATAGTTACTTAACCACACCCCCTGTTATAAAAACCTATCAGCTTCCACCTAACATACTTTCTCCACTCCCACTCTATTACCTCTAAATTTTCCATCCTATCTTCTGCTGTTGTACCATCCAAACAATAGATCCTTATCTACCACACTTCTCCACTCATAATGCTGTACTCCTCTTTACTATGCATTTTGCTGGCCCCTTATCTACTTACCTTGTATGAAAACCAGTTTCTCACTGGATATCAGTACCCAAAAGGCCATACTATCACCCCAGCCTTTCCACCTTTCACTAATCTTACAGTACTGTGTCCAGCTCTACACCTTGCTCATCCTATCAACTTGCCAATCCCAGAAACATTAGTTCCAGATTGAAACGTTATTATAAACTCATAAATAAACTCTTGAAACTCATCACAAGGATTAAACTTAACCTAACTCTTGGTGGTGACATCCATCCCATCCCTGGCCCATCCACTTCAGTCAATCCTACCGCTCCAATTGCAATCCAAGTTATAAACCTACAATTGATAGGCCAGCTAACTCTCTCCTGACCTGTCACCTTAACATTAGAAGTATTAACAACAAGGTACACAAACTCCATGCACTCCTAGCTGTCCACTCCCCTGAGATTCTCTGTTTATCTGAAACCTGGTTAAAGCCTAGCATTACAGACAATGAAGTGCTACCACCTGGGTATAATATATACAGGCTAGATCATGGTTCCAGGAAAGGGGGGGGTAGCTGTTCTATATAAATATGCATTGAATGTCACTATTGAAGCTATACAACCACCTCAAATTAACAACACAGAGATTCTTGCCACTAAGCTACAAATTAATAAAAAATAAGTGTATTTATATCATCTGTATGTACATTACCCCAGGGAATAATGTAGCTACACTTGAAGATACCCTTCACTGGCTAACATGTCACTACCCTACCCCCAAGAAGCCATACTACTCAGAGAACCTAACATAGACTGGAATACCTGTTCCTCAGACTCCCCAACCACCCATGTTAACCTGCATGCATTCTCACAAATCATCACAACCCCTACCAGGATAGGTAAACCAAACCAAAGAGAAAGCATACATGATTGGGTACTCATAAACAGTCATCCCCAATTGTACACCTCTGGGACCCTCCCTGATGACCTAAGTGATCACCTTCTCACCTATATTATTAAGCACAAAGCCATCAACCCCCAACAACCCTTACTTAGAATGGTAAGAAACAAACAATACTTTAACCCTACCAAATTCCAACAAGAGCTAAACTCAAACTCATGTAAATGGTCAGTTTTAAGACACCTCCCCTTAGATGAAGCAGTCGCATACTTTAACAACAAATTCCAAGAAATCCTAGATTCTCATGCACCCGTTCGTTCAAAAAGAAATAAGGCAAAAATTGCACCATGGCTTTCCAAAGAGGCTAAACTAAAAATCACCCTCAGAAATAAGGCACGGGCATTATGGCGAACTACTAAAGACCCCAAAGATCACATTTAATAAAGGCAAATAAGAAACAATACTAAAATATCCATTCTACAAGACAAAAAAAGCTACTACTATATTCTACAGGAAAGAAATCAAAACAAGCCTCAGAAGTTCTGGGAAGGTTTAAATAAAGTATTACATCCTGGACAAACTTCCACTCCCAGTCCCTGCAGCCTCCATTGATAAACCTTCTGATGAAGTCTTTGACAGTTTTAACCATTTCTTTACTGAAACCATTCAAGCCCTAGTGAGCCAACTACCTCCCAGCTCCTACAGCTATGAAAGCACAAACCCCAGAAACCAACTGACATTTAGATTCCAGCCAGTTGCCACCTCACTCATCCGTACATTGATTAAAAAACTAAAACCAACTACACTCTCCACTGATAAACTCCCTGCCGAGTATCTGCAAAAAGCAGCAGATGCCATTGTTTACCCCATCTCAATACTAATCAATTGAACAATAACAGAAGCCAGAATCTCTTCTATTTGGAAAATATCCTATTTAATTCCACTTCACAAAGGAAGTAGCTCTACTGAGTTATCCAATTATAGGCCAATAGCAATACTATCCCCACTTGCAAAAATTATGGAAAAATGTATCCATAGACAACTGATGCATCACCTAACTCAGAATAACCTCATGGCAGACTCCCAGCATAGCTTCTGACCTCACCACAGCAGTACTATAGCCCTTGTAGCCTTCTCCAATACCATAAAGCATAACCGCAATAACAATAACATATCCTCAGCCCTCTTTTTGGATCTCTCCAAATTATTTGAAATCGTGTATCACCAATTGCTAATCCACACCCTGAAAACTTTCTGCATAGATACTACAGCCATCCAATGGTTCCAATCTTATCTGAATGATAGACAGCAGGCTGTCCTTTGGCAAAACAAACTTTCTGAACTCCTACCCAACACACTAGGTGTACCCCAGGGATCCATACTAGGGCTTCTTCTATTCTCCATCTTCATTAATGACCTCTATTCTGCCATCCCTACAGTCAGCTGTGTCCAATATGCTGACGAGTCCACCCTGATATGCTTGGCCACATCTCCAAATGAACTGTGGTCAGCTACACAAACCACCTTTAACACAATTGAAAACTGGCTTTCTGGTTGCCATCTGATCCTGAATCCCCCCCAAAAAAAATGTTGCTTTTCTCACCAACACACAGGTCTACTGCTTTCACTTTTACCATTAAATCTAATAATGGCACAATAATCTCCACAGACTCCTCTACAAAACTGTTAGGTGTTTTAATCGATAATAATCTTAAATTCAACCTACACGTTAATCAATCCATAAAGACCATCAATAAAAAACTAGGCTCACTCTACAGGATAAAAGCCTTCTTAACCCCTCCTGCTAGATTTGCCATAGCTCATTCTCACCTACTTTCAACTCTTCTGTAGGCATCCCTGATACTCTCCAATCTAATTAAATCTGTCCTTAACAAACTCTCTATCTGCTACCACCATATCACCAAATTTGCCACTGGCCTGCCTTATAGGACTCATCATTGTATTAACCTAAACCAGCTTGGATGGCTAGAATTACCCAGCTTGACCCAGTATAACCTCATGATTACTGCCCATAAGATCTTTTACAATCCAGATAATACTCTTGCTCTTAAAAATATTATCACCGTCTATCACAAACCCGACCTCTTCGTTCCACTAATAAATTACTAGTTCAAACTATCAAAACTAATAACTACGCCAGTGACTCTTGCTTAATGAACACTGTAGGCAGATCCTGGAACTCTCTCCTAAATGAAATCACTTTGCTTAACTCTCTGAGTCAATTCAAGACTAGACTTAAACAACATCTGACACTAAACTGGCTATGTCAATGTAGCAAACCCGACTAACTCTCCTTGACAATTAGAATAAAATAGTTATTTTATTTTAGCTTAGCTGTGGCACTATCCTGACCTTTACTTTGTTTAACCCTAATGTGCTTAGCTATGTAACCACTGTAAATATTGTATTTGTAACTAACTGTATGAATTAATAGCAGTATTCTTAGCTGACTTGAATTACTTAATGATGACCTACTCTTTGAGTTTCTTTAACCCTGGAACTTCTATAATTTGCCTAGGTATGAAACCTCTGTAAATATTTTATCTTAAACTTAACTGCTTGCTTAGATATGTTAACTACTTTATAAACTGTATTTTTAAATCTAATTTGCTGACCTTGGAGCTTTTCTCCCTGGGCCTCCACTGAAAATGGACATGTATCCAATCAGGCTATCCCTGTCAACAAATGTAAAATAAGTAAAACAAATAATAATAAAATAATAAATAAACTTATATAAAATGTTATACTTACGTTCACTTTACTGATAGTTATTTTATGCATGATAACTCAGTTATGTAAACCATCTATTATGTAAATACTCTTTATCAACTCTGTCAATGTAATGTTTTAATTTTTATAATTGTAGAACTTTTCTCCCTGAGGCTCCACTGAAAATGGGTACATTATGGCCTTGTCAGACTTTCCCAATAAACAAGTGCCAAATGAACACCTGTTGGTCCCACAGGATGATCTGAAGACTGTTGTTAGTGGAAGGGTGGTCTGCCCCATTCAGTAATATGCCTCTACAACAATCACCACGACAGGTAGTTTATAAAATGACGATGATGGTGATGATTGCTTCACTGATAATAAGATGGGAATGCTTATATTTCACAAGCACTGACTGCAACAATATGAAGGATTTTTAAATGGTGGAACCAGTGAAGCTTCTGACCTTGGACATTTAGATGAAGATGCCACAAGGAGACTGGTACTGTGCGCCACTGGATCACTGTTTATTTTATGGCATTTATTAATGGTTAAGCCCAGCTGCACAGGCTTACTATGTGGATACTAGTAATCCCTTGTGACTACCTACTTTCCTTTTGCAAATATATGTATATGCATATGAATATCTATATCTATATCTATATCTATAGCTATCGCTATAGCTATAGGTATGGCTATATCTATATCTATATCTATATCTATATTTTTAAATCAAATAATATTTTGAAAATGTTTTATGAAACAGTGTTACAGTGGAGGGGTGGAAAGAAGAGTTGCATTAATTATGAGTTTAAGAAGATATAATTATCAAAATAAAAATGCAGGCATACAGTGCTCCAAAAGCTAATAACTACAAAAAGAAAATGCTGTGGAGCTCAGCAGGAGATAGTCACACACCAACAAAACCTCACTTGGAGATTGTGCAATGTTAGCTTTATTTATCAAACTAAAATTGATAAACCCTTTGGATCCAAATACTTTGACTACATCAGAAGATATAATTATCCTGGGGGGCAGAGCCTAGATGGCCAACTGAGAGCAGTGAATTTTGAGAGCTCCATAAACTAGTATAATAATATAGGAAATTTTTATTTTCAAGTTTAAAACATCAGAAATCTATAGATAAACTACTAAAATACATAAATATAAATTTTGGTGGAGATTTACAAAAATGTTCCTGTCAAGTAACTTGGAGATATACTGAGTCACTGAATATGAACAACTGAAGGAATTCTCATCCAGATGCTGCTTTGAAAAAAGAACTGCAATTGATGACATCTACCTTACAGAAATTATTTTTGAAGATCTGTGGCTTTAAAAATGACTTAGAAAACATCAAATTAAATCATCAAAAACAAACTGATACTCTTAAGAAACTATTACAGCAACACCATACAAACGTAACAAATAGAAAGATTTCTCTAAATGACATTGAAGGGAGACTCAAAGAGGAAGAATTCAAAAAAGAATTTCTGCTTAAACAGAATACATGGCTGCTTAACAAAACAGATGACTTAGAAAACAGGGAAAGGAGAAACAACATAAGGATATTTGATCTGCCTGAAAACACTGAAGGGGAAGACATTATTTAATTCTTAACAACCTGGATTGCTAAAATTTTAGACTTGAAAGAGGGACTTTAATTTGGAATTGAAAGGGCGCATAAAGCACTGAGGAAACCTGCATCTAACTCAACAAATACTCCACCTAGATCCATAGTTATAAAATGTCTTTCATTTCTTGACAAGGAACTAATATTAAAATCTGTTTGGAGAAAATCACCCTAAAAATACAATCAAAACCTGGTAAGGTTTGACAGTGATTATTCTTCCAGAATATTAGAGCAAAGGAAAAATGTCTGGCCAATAATAAAACTGTTGAAACAAAACAACATTAAAGCACAGCTGGCCTTTACAGCCAAGATAAAAATACTTTTTGCCAATGAGATGAGAACCTTTAATGACTTAGAAGAAGCTACTATATTCATGAAAAACAACAACATAGTGTCTATCCCAGAAGAAATGAAATGGATGGCCCCTACTTTTAAAAGAATAAAAGAAACAAATCCTTGTACTGATGCTAGGAAGAAGAAACAAAAAACTGAACCCAAGAAAGATGTCCCAAAAAATAATTCTTACAACTATATCTCTCAAAGTATCAGCTGATGTGGTACATCGCTTGTCATCTGTTTTTATTTTTTTAAAAAGGAAGGGTTTCTTAAACAACTAAAAAACAATAATGATTTATTCAGAATGTTCAACGAGTCCAATAATTATTCACAAACAAAGGTAGGTCAAGATGGGTTACTATTTACATTATATATAAACCAAACAAAGCAACATATAATACAAACATAGAAGTATCTATTCCCCTACTTGAACTTAATGAATACTTATCTTGTTCATCTTTCATTGATTTTACTTAAGTAATTAATTAACTAATTCAACAAGCTACCATTCATCAGAGTCCAGACTCAAATCTAATAAATTAATATCATATATAATAGCAGTAACAGTAGAGTGTTTTGAAAAAAAAACAAATGCTGTCATGGAGACTAATGCCTTCTTCAGTTAAAGTATGATTCAGAAATGTCATGTATATCCTGGTTAAATAATAGTAGTAAGCTCTTTGTACAAATGTCATCATTATTCTGTCTAAATATAGTCAATATGAATTATGGCAAGTATCACGGCTATGAGTGCTATTTGATCAATCCTGATATGGTGTACATGGATGCAGCTGTGTCTGGCAGCTAGTACAAATGTCATTATTATTTTGTCTAAACATAGTTAATATCAATTATGGCAGGTATCATAGCTTTGAGTGCAGTTTGATTAAGCCTGACATGGTGTGTGTGAATGCAGCTGTGTCTGGCAGCTGTTGTATGTTGCCAGTTTCGTCTCTGGGAAGCTGTGTGTTGTGGTTTGTGATCGAGGTTTACTGATGCTTGTGTATTAGGAAGAGACATTTGATGTTTTAGCCTGGATCCAAAGGAGGCAGCTGAATAAAACTGTGATTTGTGATATTTTGGAACAGAATAGTCTGTTTATACATCTGCTGAGTGAGAAGTAGAAAGGCTGGAACAATGTGTTATCTCTTGTTGTGGCAGCTTATTGGGAGTTTTTTTTTTTTTTTTTTTTTTTATCTGTTTGCTGTCTGTTCCTTTCCTGGCTGCTGCTTCAGAAAGGGAGGGAATTTAGGCTTGAAGTTGCAGTGAAGTGAAGCTTTGCTTCAGGTGCATCGTGAGCCTCTGGTATATAGAACACAGACACACTAACAGAAACAGAAGCTCCCAGGTTGCTATGGTATCGGAGACAGAGTGATGATAATGCTTAAAGGCAGATGATTCTCAGCAATGACGTTTTTGGTTTAAAACAAATACATAAATAAATAAACTAAATGACTGTTTTAAACCACATGTACACATATTGATGGTCTCCCAAGACTTCATTTAGCTCATTAAGTTGATTCATAATAAAAACAAAAAAAAAAAAGCTATTTTATATTTAAAATGTATTTTGGTCCAAACACATTGCACTCTTACATAAGAGTGGAAGTCTGAGTTATTGTGAAAGACTAAGGGCACTTGGTCTTGTGCAGTACCCTTTGCAGTGGTCTGGGAGGTGAGCTTGCTCGGACGTGTTGGGCACATGGGGATAGCTGATTCTAGGGGTGTTTGGTGTTGCTGGGAAGTGCTAGAGAGTCATTAGATTTCCTTCGTGGAAATATCTGTGGGAATGGGAGGTGTGTTGAGTGGTTCACTGGCAGAGTGTCCACTGCGTAGAACAGGCTGGTAAAATAGAACAGGACAAATATTGGTTTGGATATTTTAAGAACAGCCCGGAAACACACCACATGAACAAGTGAATGGTATTCTGGCAAAACTGGATGGACATTGCTGCCCGTGCTTGAAGTACTGATATGTGTGTATGTAAGGATGGAAATATACTTATAACAAATAAGACACTAGAAGGGTCTCATCATTTAAAGTCTATGAACTGTATAAACATGCTTGGAAGGAGCTAATAATAAGAATAAGCATTACAGCTTGTGGTCTCTAAAATAACTAAGCAACAGCCAAAAAAAGAAACAAACACAATAGTTACGTAATGTATGATTTTAGTAAATCTAGACATAACATATATAATCGTCATATACGATGAAGCAGTCTGCTGAATTTAGATGTTAAATACAGGTTTTAATAACATGGGCTTATGTATAATAACACTACTGTCTTAACTTTATCATAAATGACATACACTACATTGAACATCAAGGGAAAGCATGATGCTTTTCTTATATAAGTAAATATATATATAGCAAGTCATGTAATTGCTTTAACTTGAATTGTAGTTTTTGTTACCCATCTTGACCATGTATAATACTTTATACATGACATCAAACTGACAAAGTTGCTCAAGAGAAATAATAGAAGCCTGAACTTGAAATGCCACAGAATGTAACAATCATATTCTCAACAGATAGTATTAAACTGACAATAGACACACAGTTTAATAACATGGGCTTTTGTATACTAACACTACTGTTTTAACTTGTCATAAATGACATACACTATATTGAACATCGAGGGGAAACATGATGATTTTCTCATATAAGTAAATGGGCATAACAAGTCATATAATTGCTTTAACCTGAATTGTGGTTTTGTAACCCATCTTGACCATACATAATATTTAAGCTGTTACCAAGGTAACTAATGTTTTATACATGACATCCAGACCACTCAACTGTCCCGAATTTCTCGGTTTTTACCGAGTTTTGGGGTCCAAAAAAGGGGTGCCACGATTCCCGAGTGGCACCCCTTCATTTCCGATTTATTTGCACTTTTTTAAATTTTTTAAAATTTTCGCACTTCGTGTGCTGATGTCATCGCGTGCGCGATGACATCAGCTCCACCAGCCTGTCAGACTTGCTCGCACTCGTACATAGCATGTATTTCCGGCTCTGGTTTAAATGCATTTGTGAGCGGTAAAGTTACCAGAGCCGGAAAGGATTTACTTTTACTGGTCTGGAATGGATCTGTTACTTTTAGAAGATGTCGTCGCTCGCTCGCTCGCAGCCAAGGACTGGATCTATTTATTTATTTTTGAAAAAATGGATGCTCATCGCTCGCTCATCACTGGAGTTTCAGAAGAAGATGCTTGCTGCAGTTTTCCAGATGGATTTAGAGGTAAGGGGTGGCAGGTGCCAAGTGTTAAGGAGCTGCTGAAGTGAAGTCTGTCCATTTTTGATATATATTCTTTCTATATATAAAAACATTTCAAGTCAATATTTTGGCATTTAGCGTATTTGTATTATATACAAAACCGATGCACTTCAGTAAAACAATAGCAGGATATCTATTTCAGGTTTTGCATTTTCTGCACTTTTATTCTGTCCCTCGGCCCTCACAAAGAAAATATAGCTGCTACTGTTTGAGCGTGATAACAGTTTTCTCTGGACTAGTTTTCTTTCATTTTCACTTTTCAATCGCTAAAATGTAGGAAACTTGATAATGAAATAAAGTATTCTTTTCAGTAATCTGTGACACACAAGTAGCTGACCTAGGTACATCACTTTAAGGGAGTATTTCTATATTCCAAAAAAAAGCCAAGAGGCTGTGACAAGTTAAGCAGAGAAAATGACAATCTGTACAAACTGCATGTCTGTGTATTTATTTCATCTGCTTACTGGACTATCTACTTAACAGACTTGTCCAAGCTGGGGCTTGTCTTTCATTTAATCTGCTTAAAGGAAAGTTATGTCTGTGTGTATTTTATCTGCTTACTGGGCTCACTGTTTGCTATTTGCTTAATGGACTTTAACAAAGTCCAAGCTGGCTGGGGCAGCCTGTGTTATTTATCCAATCTGCTTAATGTAAAGCTGTATTTTTATGTACTGGGCCAAAATGTATTGGACTCATTGTTTTACAACCTATTTATTTAACAGAGTACAAGCTGGGGGGCTGTGCGTTTTACCTGCTTAACTGGCTAACGGCTGTGTATCTTACCTGCTTAACAGCTATGTATTTTACCTGCTTAATGTCTGTGCATTGGACTCACTGTTTTTAAAAGCTATTTGTTTAATGGAGTAACCTGCTTAACGGGCTAACGGCTGTGTATTTTACCTGCTTAACAGCTATGTATTTTACCTGCTTAATGTCTGTGCATTGTACTCACTGTTTTTAAAAGCTATTTGTTTAATGGAGTACAAGCTGTGGGGCTATGTATTTTATCTGCTTAATGGAAAAGGTATGTGTGTGTGGAGGAAGGCTGTGTATTTTATCTGCTTAATGGAAAACTGTATTGGACTCACTGTTTTACAAGCTATTTGTTTAATGGAGTAAAAACTGTGGGGCTGTCTGCTTAATGGAAAGTGTGTGTCTGTGTAAAATGCCCTAGTTAAGTATAACTGGTGGTAGGGGTTACTTAGTCTCAGGTTCAAACCCTGCTCCTTGGGTACAAAAAGCAAGAGCCTGAATTCCCTCCCCACTTGTGCTCAATGTTTGGCTCTGGTCTGTTCCTCTTAAAATTTGTGATTTTCTAACAAATTAGTGAAGAACTGAATTCATTAAATAGCCATTTAAGTTTCAGTTGTCCTATCTTTCAGGAAACCCTTGATAATTTGGTAACACAACATTGTATTCTAGCAATTTTCCAAGATTGTACATGTTTAAAATGTGTCCCCCTGGTTATTGGGATTTGTTTCCCCCTGGTCCCCCACAATAAATTTTGGCATTTTACAGATTTGTTGTGCTGCAAAGTTGAGAGAGTCAAGTGAATTTTACAATGGGCTGAGAACTTCAGGGGAAGAGAAGTTTAGTGCTGCTTGTACCACGTTTGCTTGCATTATCAATAGCATAATGGGTAGAGTACTTGCTTTTGATGTAGAAGGCTGTGGATTCTACTCCAACAGTATGTAGATGGATTGCTGATACTATGCTGTGCTGTACTTTTAAAAGCGATGGCTGGTGAATGCTGTAATCCTGAGAATGTCCTCCTTTAAACGAGATGCCTAGTAATTATGAACCTGATGGCTAGCTAGTGCAATGCAAGCTTGGTTGGAATTAAATTGTCACCCCCCCACACCTTTTTTGATTTTCTACATGGAGTCTGCTGTTTGTCAGCTTTCATCATCTCTCGATTCAATGCAGTTAATTTTAATGTTGTAAAAGACAACTGTATTTTAGTTTTATACGAGTTCAAAGTTTGATATACGTGTGTATTTTGTGCTTAATATTTTGTCCAATGTGTTTGGTATCCCACAATTCCAACGGAGTGGGCGGAGTTACATAATTATGCATGTAAATTTTTATGTTAATTAGCGCACAGATTTGTACTTATTTTTCATAGCCTTTGTCCAGATTTTTGATTATTTCAGGTTGAGAGGTATGATAACATCAAACTGACAAAGTTGTTCAAGTGAAAAAATAGAAGCCTGAACTAGGAATGTCACAGAATGTAACTATCATATTCTGAACAAATAGCATTAAATTGATAATAATCACTCAGTTTAACCTTTGCTGATTATACAAAATAGAATATTGCCATTTAAATCTAAAAACTGTAAGTATATGGCTTAAAATGGCAATTTATAAATATGGAAAGGGAACTTGTAATCATTAATCACAATAAGTGAATATTTTGTTTTAACATACAATTTCACTCATTTTATAATAAGAAGTGATGGATATGAAAATCCTTAAGTGTAGGAAATGGGGTAGAGAGATGCATTGATAATTAAAATGTACTAACTTTCATAAATGTTCACATAAAACAAACTTGATGCTTTAAATAAGTTGGCAGCAAAGAAAGTGATTACTTAAATGCTGGCAAACAATACAATATATCTTCTGATATATCCAGTAAAATGCATTGTATTGTAAACATTAGGTGTAAATATTATGTCTGTTTATATTAAGTAATACATTTTTAAAGGCTTCATCAATATGGTGAATATGTTAAATGACTGTGTGCTATAATCTTTTATTGAGGTTTTATATATCATACATCCTACTTTACTATGATTGAATTGCTTGTCATCTATCTTTCATTTAAATATTAATTGCTTATGCAATAAGAAGACATTTATATTGTATCAGAATTCTGCCTAATCTACAATATTACTTTATCTGTTCAAAATAATATAAATATCGCTTATTTTTACTAAAAATATTCTCCATACGATAGTTCAATTTATGGAGCTCAGATGTTCTGGATTGTCAAGCTAGGAGTGATAATCTGATGGACTTAGGTTTATCCATCAGATTAGGAATGATTTTCATTCCATGGCTGTTGTGGGTCTTAGTTTTGTTAACATTTATTAATTTAAATTTGTTATTCCACAAAAACATTTTAAGTATGCCTGACCAAAATATTACTTTATTGGTAAACGCTCAATGTATAAAACTGATAATTTCCTTTAAAAGCTCAAACATATACTTTATAGTTATCAGAGGAAAATGTCTAATAGTCACAATAAAACAAAAAATACATACCCCTGGATTCACAAAGCTCCGTGCGTGGTTCATGTCCATTTAAGATAGCAACATGCCTTGAATATGCATGAAGGCATGCTGCTATCTAAACTAAATAGACACGAACCAGGAACAAGCGCAAGGGGTGTGTGTCATGAATGAATTGTCAAACTATATACTATTAGAGCCTGGCCCTAATATTATATAGTAAACGACTGTCCGCAGACACTGAAATGTAAATAGCTAATATTTCAGTGCCTACGGACACTGAAAATAAAAAACAAAAAACACAAAAACACATATAGAAGCCAGCAGCCTTCAAGTGCACACCCAAAATATATGCACTTTTGCCCTACATGCATGGAAGCAGTAGGGTAAGAGGAAAAGAGGAAAAATTGAAAAAATAGAATAATAATTTTTTTATGAAGTAAATCTGAAGTTTAAGCACTGCGCAGCTTGTTTTCGTGGCACACCACTATGCTTAGCTTGGCCAAAATCCTGAAAATGATAAGTGCTACTGTGATAGAACACATCATCAAGCTGCTGTAGCGTAGTGGTACTGCCATGGTATAGCATGTAGAACATGACTGGTTCGCAATCCCCCCGGTGTCAAATTACTTAAAAAACTTTTAAGGAATTTGAATGATAGATGTCAATTATATGTCTCATGTTTAGCACAGTAGGGGTGGGAATATGTAAAATATAAATGTAAAAAAATGTATAACTTTAATGAAAAAAATAGTTTTAAGCAATGCTTTGCTAGTGAAAGTATTGCATACCTGCATTTAGCTCTGCTTAGCTGGTGTAACCATTGCTATGCAGATTTGTGCTGAGCTAAGCATAGTGCAGTATATTAAAACTGGCCAATGACAAAAAAGTGGGGGAAAACAGTATTTAAACTGCACAGGTGGGAATATAGCCATAACCATTTGGGATTTCACACAGCAGGACCGAAATAACTGATGTTGGAGAAGGTGTGCAGTTCTAAGCACAACGTTGGGGTATCCAGGAGTTCAGGATCATGGTTGGGCTTTTAGTTAAAAACCATGATGGCAGGCTGCTGCAGGGCTAGTACCAGGGCTCACAGTACAAAGTGGAGGCCTGGGACCAGCTTACACATGACCTCATTAGTGCCACTGGCATACCCCGGACTGGTGAGCAGGTACGTCATCACCATAATGACCTGAAGTAGAGGAGGGGTACATTCTTGGATCAGTGGATCCAAGAAGCCGGAGCACAGACTGTCCCACCTGTCTGTAAGTATGCAGTCTTATGTATCTCTAAGTTTGGAAAAGGTGAACTTGTAGCTGTGCAGGTGTGATTAATGTGTGATGTCTCCCCATACAGCTACTGTGAAGAGGTCCCAGAATGTGTAGGATTATGCACAGCGACTGGCCCAGCTGCATCAGTAGTATGGAGAGTACAGAATACCCTCTACTGTTAGTAGTAAGAAATCAAAATTTTAGTAATGGTAGTACTGCTTGTATATATAATTGTGCTGTAAAAGTTAGGAATAAATGCTTGTGTAAGGCTGCCAGTTTTACAATGGAGTATTCCCAGCTGCTGAGTTAGACAGATATCAGTAACAAACAAGGTAGAATATGCAGGAGAGGAATATTAGAATATGTATAAGTGTGTCTGAGTGAACCTGCCAAGAAAGTGTCATGTCAGGGCTGCTGTAACTCTTACAAATGAAAACCATTTTCCTGTGCAGATAATGCAGGAATAGTAATTGTGGAGTTCTGAGTGGTACACAAATATGTATGTCAAAACTAATAAAGGTAATCCCAAACACCGGTGTGTGTCATCTCACTTGTACCTGATAAATAGAAATGTGTATGTCCTGCAGAATGCATTAACTGAGGTGAACTGATTTAGCACTGCTTGTCTCCATACTATAGAATTGGCATGTCGAATAACTGGAAAAGAGCAACAGTACATTTTCCAATCATAATGTGTTTTACTTGTTTGTCTGCCAGCATTGTCCTGTGTTAACCTTTCCATTTCAGCTGTATGTAGCTGTGAATGTACTGAGAAATGTATAAGGCTAACAGGTGAAGACTTAAAACCTACACTGTGTACTCCAGAATCTAAACTGATGTATGTAGTTGTAAAACAGTCAAATGTGCAATCCAGCTAATGTGCACATTTCACAAACAGTGACACCAATATATGTTGTGTATGCATAAAATGTACTGAAAATGGGAAACAAATAATGCAACATGTGATAATAAAAGTACTGTGCACAAAAAGATGTACTAGATAGAAATGTCACAAGCACAACACAGCACTAGGCCTGTAGTTCAGTTTTGCACACACAGCGCAGTTCAAATCCAGGGACTGCTATTAACATCTCAGTCTGGTTCTTCAGTTTTAAACTGCAATATGAACAGAAAAAATAATGTACTGCAACGCATGCATTTTTCATACAGGGCACACAGGTAAAGCAATCTGAATAGAAATACTAGTATGATGTGTATAACTATGAAAGGTGTACAACTGCTGTGTTGACCTACCCCAGTTCTACAAATAGATGCAAGCTAGACATCCACACTCTGCAATCTGGCTCAGACAAGCCCCTCAAGTGTCATGCTGTCCCTGATAGTTTCCCCAGTTGACAAGAAACTTGCACACAGAGAATGTCCCAGTAGATGTATGTAAAAGACACAACACACACTCCAGGGCTTGCAACTAAAATGTGAATCTGAAATATGTGTAGAAACAGCAATGTAATGTGCACACAGCTCATCTGGGCAGCCCCACAGGTAAAGAAATAGGTCTGATGTGTATAACTAAAATAAGGGGACAATTGCTCTGTTGATATCTACAGCTGCTGGTGTGCTGTAGCAGCCCTATGGCCCAGCTAGAGTGTAAGTGTGCTCAGAATGTAGAGTAGTGAATAGTAGTGTACTGACAAATATACTTGATAACAGTTGTCAATTGAATCTGTTCCCTTCCGCCACCACTCAACTGATTCAACCATCATACTGAAACCAACACGTGTATGTTCCTAAACAAATCACTACTGCTGGGATCATTGTTCCATTTGGTTTATCATTGTTTAAATTGTGTGCATACTAATATCCCCTGTTGAATAATCATCTTATTTCCTGCCTGACATACCACTAACTGGCATGCTGTTGCAACCCTGAATGCCATTCGATATATGCATGGGTTCTGTTTGCTATGGCACTGTTATAATTGCACTGTTTTTGGTTAATGGGAATATCTATGCATGCTATGCTGACTAATGTTGTCATGTGTTGTGCATGACTAACCAATATTCATTGTTAATTTCCACACCTTAGCACATATGGGAAGGAATATCCCAGCAGATCCTCCTCTCCCATCCCACCTGGCCGAGACACTGGGTCCCAGCACTTCTGGGACCCAACCCAGACCTCCCTCATCTGCTGGTCCTGCAGCACCCTTGGGCGGAACTGCTGCAGGGGATGGGGCTCACCCCCCCTGCAAATGGGTGCGGTGAGGATGTTGTCACCTGGGAAGAGGTCTGCGGCATGGTGTGAAGTATCCTCCAGATGGAGCTGAATGACTGCCTGTGCCAGGTGGAGGGCAGGCTGTCACAGCTAGAGAGGCAGTTGGCACCTCCAGCTCAGGCCCCAGCACAGCCACCTCCGGGGTTGTGAAGGAGTAGTGGTGACTGTCATCAGGTGGAGACATCAGTGCCACTACTACCATCTTGTGGGATCATGAGCCTCAGATTCCCAACCACCCACCCCATCAAGGTGTCTATACACCATGTGTCATACACCACCCCTGTCTGCTGTCTGCAAATGCAACCTCTCCTACTAAAACTCTCTTAATATCCCACTCTCACCTTAAAAAAAGGCATCTGTCCCACAAAAAAAAAAAAAAAAAACATCCCATACATAGCTCTGCATTTCACACAGAGAAATGTACCCAGCACAGCATATATGTGGAGGACAGAGGCTGGAACACAGGGCCATAATTGCAATTTAACCCTAGCAATCATCCATATTGTATGATGACCACACACCTCCATGCAGGGTGTGCATCTCCAAATTCTAAATTGCCCTCATTGAAAGCAGCTGTTGCTGCCAAAGAAATGCAGAGCTATGGTCCTTTCCTATATCCATCCTGCACATCCCTACTTGCTTCTCCTCTTGTTTGTCCCCCTGCTTGCCCCAATTTTACCACTTTCCTTTCTACCTTTTTTCTTTTCTTTATTTGAAAGTAGCGCGAGTTTAAGCAGTCCTAAGTGGCTGTATGCGGGCATAAGCGAAGCTAAGCTCACATAAGCATCATTTAGCTCAGCGTAAACCCACATAAACCCACTTACAACTGCTTTAAATTGCCTTAATCACTCTGTCTCCAACAGCCCCTGTTCTGCCCAGCAACAAAATAAGCAGCCCATACAAGTCTCAAACCCAGGACCCTGCACACTATAACCAAAGTGGTTTATCACTAAGCCATTTCAGATATAAATAAATCTGATGATTTAGCAAACATATCATTAACAGTAGAGGAAAGATATATATATATATATATATATATATATGTATACCTACATACATCTGCATATATATATATATATATATATATATATATATATATATATATATATATATGTGTGTGTGTGTATACATCTATATATATATATATATATATATATATATATATATATATATATATATATATGTATGTATGTGTGTGTGTGTGTGTGCATATATATAATCAATATATATTTAAAATATATATGTATATATATATATATATATATATATATATATATATATGTATACATATATAGACACACACACACACACACACACACACACACACATATATACACACACATATATATATATATATTTTGATAGATATATAAAAGAACACAACAAATACATATATAACCAAAAACACTGTTAATGGGAGTGGGGGGCCCAAATTAAGTACCTAATGTAATTATTTATATCATCCACTCCTCCACAGCCGAACAGATCTGCTTTGCAACACAACACCAACACTTGCAAGTCTCATACCAAAGACCCTACACACTGTAGCCACAAGAAGTTAACAGTAATCCATCATCTCAGGTGTACGATGTCAGGATGATATAAATACAA